>NC_140175.1:30310631-30527367 GCF_963971535.1 Notolepis coatsorum | reverse complement strand
TATTTTTTTTATCAAAAAAATTTTTTTTTAACATGAAACAAAACATATCACAATACAATAATAATACATAAAAAGACTTCCCAGGACAATAACTTAACACCAACTTAAATGTGACCTAACCAGACAACAGAAACAAAAGCCAAGACAACAGTTTTGACTGATAAAGTGACCATATTTATTTTTCCAAATGAAAATTCACAATCCGTCAACAGCTTGTGGTGCATCCAACCTAAGACGCTCGAAGCTTTTTGTTCTTATTTTTTCAAAGCGGAGCCTTGATAAAGAGGCTTTGAGTGGACACATCACCACCACAACAACGGGTCACCTGCGGCATCACCATCATTAGCATCGTTTGCTAAATTAAAGAAGTTTGACAGAAGGGCAACCAGCCAGGCAGCGCCGTTATCTCACGGGACGAGTAGCTACATTAGTTAGCCAACAACCAGCCAGGCAACGCCGTTATCTCCCGGGACGAGTAGCTTCATTAGTTAGCCAGCAACCAGTCAAGCTAACGTTAGCATTCGGGAGATCCAGCAGCTTGTCGATGTGCTAATAGCCTCAGCAACCTAACGTTAGCTGGATCGACAAGCTGCTGGAGCCAGCTAACGTTAGCTTGCTGAGGCTATTAGCACATCGACAAGCTGCTGGATCTCCCGATGCTGGTTGAAGTGGAGCTAGGTAGCCAGCAGGCTAAATGCTCCGTGACGCTGAACTGCATGCGCCGGTCTGTCTGTCCGTCGTGGCGGTGGTGATGCCGCAGATGACCCGTCGGGCTGGATGTATTGCAAGTTGTTGCCCTTTTCCCTCCTTCTGGAACGTCTGCATTGCATTTATTACAAATAGCAAGCGATCTTTTTACTCTGAAACTCCGAGTACCGACGCGGCCATCTTTGTTGTTAACTTGCGTGGCTACGTCACAGCCAAGTAAGGGAGCACTGGATTTGTGTAAAACGCCCTGTTCCTAAACCACACGCTGTCAGTCGTAGCACAGTACTGACAAAACGGGAGGAGCCTTTAGTCAAAACAAACGCACTTCATTCCAATTCACCCACACCGAATTTTTTTTACCAAAAAATATATTATATTATCGGAGCTATTAATAACGTTATCGAGTTTATCGGGATGACGTCATAATTGCTGATATCGGCCCGATAATTATCGTGCATCCCTAGCTACTGCTAGCCGGCTAGATAACGTTAAGACAAAGCCTCAGTGAACTATTTAGTTTAATGGGACGTTTCGTTTTGAACAGTGAGCTAACGTGAGCTATCATGCACGTCTACTAGACTATTGCTGGAGCATTTGTTGATATCAGGAGCGATCAGTTACCGTTAACAATGCCTCATGTATTAAACTAAAAGTGAATAGTTGACTGGGTTGCACAGTGCAATACTCCCAATTCAGCCATTGGCAATTCAGCCGTTGGGTGGGGGGCGCTGTTGAGCGGGCCTGTGACCGGACCTGAAAGCGCCCCTGGCTCTGCGGCTCTGCAGTTGCATACTATTTGGATTCGTTTGGAGCAGCACGGAGTCTCGACTCGGGACTTATTTTATTTTATTTTAGCAGCAGTTATCAATATCGACCAGGAGGACAGCGCGATCTAAGGGACATGTTTCATTACTAGTCAAGTGTCATTACTTTAGTTATCAAAGGTGGAATCTCTGGACGCAATGACATTATATAGTTTAAAGCTAAACTACGTTTTTCTTTCTTGTTAGAAGAGGGATAACTTATTCAGTTAGATTTGATTTGATCTTTATTTATCTCTAACATTTTCAACCATAAACACACATTTGTAATAACTAAAACGAAATAAAATACAAATACATTTAAATATATTTTCCTATGGAAGGAATAATCAACATGGCTCCAATTGGTTGACTATAACAGCACCGTGACCAAATATCCCTATACTAGCACCTTGTTAAACACTTTTTTTTTTATATATAAATCAATTTATTCTCCCCTTCTCTGAATGGTGTTTCTTATGGCAATAACAACTATAGACGACAAAACCAAAGTAAAGAAACGACATTTGATTTTTGGGACGGTTACATTCACTTTGGGACGGTTAAAATTGTATTTCGGGACTGTTCTGGGACGGTGGTGAAAAAAGTTAGTCTGGAGCCCTGATAGGTACACAAATGTTCTAGAATGTTCTATTATGACATCATACTGTGAAATCACAAATGTTCTAGAATGTTCTATTATGACATCATACTGTGACATCACAAATGTTCTAGAATGATCTATTATGACATCATACTGTGACCACAAATGTTCTAGAATGTTCTATTATGACATCATACTGTAACATCACAAATGTTTTAGAATGTTCTATTGTGACATCACAAATGTTCTAGAATGTTCATTGCCATTCATTCCTTATGACCAACATTTCCCGCCGATTTGTAGCCAAACGGTGTGGTGAAACTTTCCAAAAGTTATAGCAACTTGAGTTGGACCAAGCCGGTCGTTATTATTTTTTTTTATCCACCTTTTCTCCCATTTCTTTTCTATTTTTCTCCCATCCCAATTTCACCTCGCCAATTCTCCCTGTCTCGAACGTTGCCAGACCATGCCTCCCACTGGTCGGCTGCAGTGATGACGAAGCCTTGCATCACGTGTCCCCTCCGGTACACCGTACACGAGGAGGCAGCCTTGCATCTTTTCACCTGTACAGCGCAATCTCTGTGGCGAGGAGTAACGCGTGGGAGGCTCACGCTGCCCCCGTTACTTCCTGATTCTGCTGTACAGTAGTGATGTGACGATTCATCGATTTGCATCGGTGCGCCGGCATACACGTTCACGATGCAAGTGCACCGGTGGAATAAGTCCGCGTCGGCAAAATGTCAGGCTGAACTCGCGATGCATCTTGTTGTAGCGTCTTTGCATCGGTCAAAAACCGATGCATTGATATAATTTCCTCTCATCCACTTGTCAGCAGTGCACTGTGACTGCACACACACACAGCAGATACTATTGCTTTGCTACTACATAAGGCGAGAGCCGCGTCACAGTTATCAACAAACAGTGGAAGTCGAGGAGACATGAATAGAAATGCTCAACATGCTAACGCTAGTAGCCTCTGGCTAACGGCAGTTAGCCGTTCAGCTAACGCTAAACTAGTGTCTAACTAAAGTGACTCTGCAACACCAGTAACATTAGTGAGGAGGGGGGGGGTATATTGAAGACGCTTGACAACAGGGGTTCAAAGATAACTTCACATTTATTGGTTATTCATTTCTTAATTATATCGCTTCATGCAATCCATCCAGCCTGGCTCCGTGATGTTGACATAATGCTACGGTCGGAAAGTACTATAGACGCATCCTAGTGACCTAGTCTAGTGTGTGACATCATCAACTGTCGACGGGGCAGCTCAGACGGGGAGGGGCTCTCTCTCTCTCTCTCTCTCTCTCTCTCTCTCTCTCTCTCTCTCTCTCTCTCTCTCTCTCTCTCTCTCTCTCTCTCTCTCTCTCTCTCTCTCTCTCTCTCTCCTCTCTCTCTCTCTCTCTCTCTCTCTCAGATTACTTTATTCACCATATTGTACAGGTACAAATGGAACGTGATTTGACATTTCAGTGCATGATTATTCACAAATAGGAACAACAAAATAATAATAATGATAAATAAATCTCGTGTGTTTTTAGCTAAAGTGGATAGAAAAGACAGTTTATGCAAAAGTCTTTTTAATAATAATATAAGCTGCATATAAGGAATACAACCAAATCCTCTGTCATACCATAAAATTGTATTATTTATTATTATTATTATTATTTTGCATCGTGTTGAATCGTATCGCCCCGAATCGCATTATGTTGAATCAAATCGTATCGAATCGTATCATATCTCAACAGGGGGTGAATCATATCGCATCGCATCGCCCGGTGCTTCAAATGTATCGTTAATGTATCGTATCGTTGGCACCGTATCGAGATGCACATCGCATCGGCCTCAGTGAGGAGATGCACATCCCTACTGTACAGGCGCACCAACCGACTTGTAGGAGTCGCTGTCCACAACGTCCGATCCCCACCGGCTTTCCCACCCTCTAATACTGCCAATTGTATTAGTATGAACGACCAGCCAAGCCGGAAGCAATGCCGAGAGCTGGGCTCGAACCCAGCATCTCCTGCGTTAGTGGCAAGCGATTTGCCCACTGCGCTACTTAGCCGCCCTCAAGCCGGTCGTTTTGATACCTTACACGTGTGTGGTGTGAAAGCTCTGGCAGGAGTTACTGGACAAAGATTGGCGGAATAAATAATAAATAAAAAGAAAATAGTATAGATTACAATAGTGTGGGTGGTCACCTCACTGTAATCAATGTGGACGGCCACCTCTTTCTCAGTAAGGCTCTCCTTGAGTGACTTCAGCCTCTGGAACTGGTGCTGGATGTTATACACATGAATGGCCAGTTTATTTACATGGTCCTGAGTGAGGTCAACAAGTTTGTCGATAGATGTGTGTGTCTTCTCCAGTGCTGTGTTTTTGACATTCGTCTCCTCCAGTGCACCATCTTTCCCTTTTTGTGATTTTACCTGTCCGGGTAACCCACTGGTCCCAGGAAATTATGTTTCCCTTGGTTGATGGATCAATATTTGTGGGAAGGTTTTGCCTTGGCATTGAATGCACCTTCTGTACATGCATTCCATATCACTTGAGCTGCAGACACAGGACTCAACTATTTCAGTTGTGGATGGTGTGGCAACAATCCGAAGCTGGTGAAGCTTCTTGATTTTGAATTGGAAATTCTCTTGGATTTTGCAGGCACTCTTTGGGAAACGTTGGGTCTCACGGTCCAAAAGGGCTTCAGTCTGCAGAACTGAGCCCTTGAGAGTTTGTAGCGAGGATGCTGACTGAAAAATGTAACATGTAGTCTCCCCATTAGGGCTGCAAATAATGACTATTTTGGTAGTCGACTAATCGGTCAATAATTTTTTCGATTAGTCGACTAATCGAAAAACAATTATATTTATAAAATAAAAAAAAAAAAATATATATATATATATATATATATATATATATATATATATTTTTCACTACCTATCTTTGTGAAAGTGGCTTCTCAGCTCTGGTCCAGCTGAAGACAGAGCAGAGGAACAGATTGGACATTGAGCATGACCTCAGAGTTGCTTTGAGACTCTTGTCAGGACCAAACAACGTCCCCAGTTATCCCATTAGTTCCCCCAAACTTACTGTCGGTCTGTTATGTTAAGCTAAGAAGTCTTCAGCTGGCTGGACCAGAGCGGAGAAGCCACTTTCACAAAGATAGGTAGTGCAATGCAAAAAAAATATATATATATATTTAATGACTAATCGACGCAACAATATCTCGTCGACGATTTTTCGACTAATCGTTGCAGCCCTACTCTCCATAGTGTCAGTCAGTGCCCTCTTCCTGAACACTTGTCCTTTCTTGCGGACTTCCCCTGTTTTGTCATTGATGACGGTTGAGTTGTCATCCTGGTGCAAGAAACGACTCACAACATGTCCCATCAATCGTCTCTGGCTGTTGTTGGGCAGGGTCTTGGGCTCTCCGGTGGGTGGCTCTCTTCTCAATGGTGCCTATCAAAGGTGCTGGTCCTTTTTTGTTTTTTCTTGTAGCCTTCTAAGCTGCTTCGTTAGGTTAGAGTAGAGTATTTTCGGGACTGGATTTCCAGTTGATCTTTTGTCGCCCTCAGTTTTGACCTCAGTGAGGTTATGGTTGCCTTCCTTTTTTTTCCTGCTTTGGGGGTGGAGGTCTGCTCTGGTGTTGGGCAGTTCAAAGGTGGCTCGGGAGGGCTTGGTACTACCTGGATATCCTGCATCCTCATTTTTCTTCTTGCTTTGGGGGTGGACGTCTGCTCTGGTGTTGGGCAGTTTGATTGCAGTTCTGGGGGGCTTGGTGGTACCGGTAGGCCTCCATCTTGCTCCGGTATCTGTGCGGCATCTGGCTCATTGATGGAGGGAGGGGTCAAATCCAAGATGGCATTCAGTGTTTTCTTTTTAGCATAATGCCTGTTCGAATTTTCTCTCCATTGTTTTTGTTTCCTTTCATATTGTTTGGAGGTAAGATCTTCCATTTTCTTGATCTTACCATTTTCCTTTCGTTTTTGATATCTAGAAATGGAAAGGAAGCATACCATAAAATTAGGAAAAACATATATGGTGTGTGTGCATATGTGTGTCCTACAGTAGGGGGGGGATGTGTGTGTGTGTACAGTAGGGACTGAATGGCTTACAAAGTGCAAGTGTGTACACATCCTCTAGTAAGGGCCAGAAAGCTGGACATCCTATCAACTAAATGGCTTGTATGAGGCTTCCTATAAACTAGCATGTTTGCTAATGACTGTACCATTTCCAACCCCCCTAACCTCTCTCTCTCCTTCCTTCTGTACTCGTCTAGCAGGTCAGGGTTGTTGTAAACCTTTTCTCTGAATACCGAAACACCCATTAAAATGTTGCGGTATATGAGAAGTGTGTTGCGGAGGATGAGAGGAGTTAGCATTTTTAGCAACAACAATGGAGAAGCCATGATGACATCGGCAAACTTTTAAGTGTTAACCATTGAGGTGACTTCACTTACCTTGTAGCCATCTTCTAGCTTGTCTTCTTTGTGATGCATCATGGGACAATAAAACCTTATTTAAAAAATACTGTAGTCTTAACAGGAAGGTGAAAACTGTTGCGGAGAATGAGAACTGCATCCATGGACATTATGTTTTCCACAAAAAAATCATTAATTTGTCAATTTTATTGTATAATTCATCAGAATTTCCTTGATGACACAAATAAATAAACAATATTAATAAAGTTTTAGAGAGGGCGGTTAGGTGGCGTAGCGGAGATTGCGTTTGTCACCAACCCCGGAGCTGTGAGCTGGATTCGCCTGTTCGAATCCAGCTCACAGCTCCGGGGTTGTCACCAGCTTGGCTGGCCGTTCACACTAATACAATTGGCTGTATTGGAGGGTGGGAGAAGCTGACGGGGTGGGTCCGGGTCGTTGTAAACAGCGACTCCTACAGTTCGGTCGGGGCGCCTGCTAAGCGCGAATAGGACCTGAGTGGGATAGTGTGATCCTTCCACACGCTACACCCTCTCAGGGAGGATCCGCGCTGCCAGGTGAAAAGAAGCGGTTGATTGGCTGGACGTGTATCGGAGGAAGCACGTGATAGCCTCCACTCTCCCAGATGATCTGACTGTGGGGGGTAAGTGCGCAGCGACCAGGAAGGGGATTGGGAATTGGCATACGACTAACATTGGGATGGGAGAAAAATCAGAGGAAAATGGAGGGGGGAAAAGATCAATAAAAAAAATAAAAACATTTTGAGTTTATTAAATATAAAATTAAGTCAATGGTCCATAGAAATCAATGTGGACGCATTGCGCTAATGAGAATTTAAGCACAAAATGTACTAAAATATTAAAATAATTAATTGTTATGAGTAAACAACTCATTGTACAAGAGAGCACATTTTTATCTTTAATATTATGTTTTGTTGACTTGAATAAATGCTAACCTTTATTTAGAAAAGATCATGGCCATGGTAAATCATTGATTTCATGAGAATGACCCAGTGTAACATTATCTCTATTTTATCTTATTGGATTGAAGGCAAGCACAGACAGACAGACAGACAGAGAGAGACACACACAAGTGCAGCAACGTTATGTTACCAACGCTAGCATACATGCAGTCCATTGTTAGAGGCCCATATAAATCATTAACAGTTATTCCTGGTCGGTTCCTGCAGCTGCCTCAACTCTTGACGCCAGGTGCTGTCGCCTGGCCTACTGTTGGCAAACCTCGAACTGGCATCATATGACCGTCTGCGATGAAGAAGCGCTTGCCAATCACCTAATTGAAATATCGGTTCTTTAATGCAATATGACCAGCTCTGGATGGGGAGTTTGCTTAACTGCAGGCCACAGGCTCACCGACGATACAAGGCTTTACTCTTAATCGTGTAAGAGACGCATCCGAGTGGCCACGGTTCTACTGCTCATCCAAACCATCTGCAAATAGTTGCTGTTTGGACCGCAGCTGTTGCCCCCATCCATGTTGGAGAACTTGTGAGCGAGCAGGGGGCGGGAGGCGGGGCTGCGTGGAGAGGGGGAGAGAGATTTTAAATCTTATTTTATGGTTCCAAGACTCATTACACCACATATTTTTAAGTTTGAAATTTTAAATTAACTCATTAAAAAAAACTGTGGATCATTTAAATAAAAAATCCAGAACACCAAATGATACTTTCTTTTAGAGAGACCTTCATAATTGGCTAAAATTGTCAAAAATCTGTTTTGTAGTGTTTATATAGCTGTGAAGGAGTAGTTGTGTCAGTCTCTCACAGGCTGCAGTGGAGTAGATGTCATATTTGTCATGCTATTAGGTGAAGTTAGAATTCAGCCTAAATAAATGCCTATGGATAGATCTTGGCTATGCTACTAGGTTCTTCCTTTTAATGGGGGATTAAATGGAGAACGTCTTGATACTTGGTAATCGGCTCCATGATGCATAATATTGTGGCTTGCATGCATGATGATATATCATAGCATTCAGGATTGGGTTGAGTTTAGTTCACTCTTGAATGGTTAATTTTGACAGGTGGATTTTGTTTCAAATTATATAACATCTTTCTATTCTAGCAGTAGATGAGGAGACGGGCCTTGTGCCTCAGGGCAGCAGTAGATGAAGAGACGGGCCTTGTGCCTCAGGGCAGCAGTAGATGAAGAGACGGGCCTTGTGCCTCAGGGCAGCAGTAGATGAGGAGACAGGCCTTGTGCCTCAGGGCAGCAGTAGATGAGGAGACAGGCCTTGCGCCTCAGGGCAGCAGTAGATGAGGAGACAGGCCTTGTGCCTCAGGGCAGCAGTAGATGAGGAGACAGGCCTTGCGCCTCAGGGCAGCAGTAGATGAGGAGACAGGCCTTGCGCCTCAGGGCAGCAGTAGATGAGGAGACAGGCCTTGCGCCTCAGGGCAGCAGTAGATGAGGAGACAGGCCTTGCGCCTCAGGGCAGCAGTAGATGAGGAGACAGGCCTTGCGCCTCAGGTCATGTCCGTGAACCTCCAGATGCTGACAGTTTTCCAGAGACAGCTGACCTTCTAGGAGGAAGTCACAGCACGCTCCTACTATGCCAGTGACGAGAAGCTGATCTGCAGCCAGAGTTGTATTTGGAGTGTATTTCGTGACTGTTGGGAACTAGGCTACACTGGCACACCTACTTCCAGTGAATGACGCTAAGCTAGGCTAACGGTGTGGCTGTTCTCTTTTTTTTTTATCCACTTTTTCTCCCATTTTTCTATTTTTTTCTCCCATCCCAATTTCGTATCATCCAATTCAACCCTCCCCTGTCTCTAACGCTGTTTCTTGCCTCCCACAAGCCGGCTGCAATGTGGACTAAGTCATACATAGCACGAGTCCCCTCCGATACTCGAGGTAGCAGCCGTCGCATCTTTTCACCTGCGCGGCGCGATCTTTTAAGCGTCAGGGGTCTGCGCTTTGGAGGGGCGCCGCCCCCATCGCTTCTTGATTCTACTGCGCAGGCGCACCAATGTCCGATCCCCACCCCTCAGTTTTCCCTCCCCTTAATACTGCCAATTGTATTAGTACGGACGACCAGCCAAACTGAAAACAATGTGGAGAGCTGGGCTCGAACCCAGCGTCTCCAGCATTGGTGGTGAGTGCCTTGCCCACTGCACCACCTAGCCGCCCACGGTGTGGCTGTTCTCTAAGCCCTAATGCATGCACAGAGAAGAAAATTGTATGTATCTGCTTGTCTAACTCCAGGGTAGATGGCAAAGCTAATTTCCCAAAAAGTTGGCGTGTTCCTTTAACTTGTATCTATTTATGTACTTAGCCGTGCCTTTTTGAAGTTAATTGGTTAATATATTGTGAAAACTAAAAAAGATACCAACAATCCTTATACTAACTTTAATAAATCCAATAATGATCCACAGCTAATTTGATAGCAATCGGACTTGCAGTTTAGAAGGAGATGTTGTGTTTTACATCAAATCCAATATGGCGGACTTCATGGGTCCTTTGGCAAATTTGTAGAGTGAATATAGATGGATGTCTTTACCAAGTTTCGTGTAAATCTGACTTATGGCGTCGTAGGAGTTCTGACTTTTCAAGTTTCAAAAGTTTGACCTTTAATTATAGCGCCCCCTTTAGGCTAAGTGGGGTCATAGTTGTTGGAGAGCATTTACACACAACTTCCAATGGGTCAAAGTTCACGGGACTTTGCAAAAGCATTTCTGAAGAAGATTCATTAAAAATATATATATATATATATATTGGAATTCACACAAACAATGGGGTTTGAAACTCTAATTAATGCTGTAATTTCTAAATGAATTGAGTGACATGATATATAATGTAAGATATTGGAAATGCATTGTTCCTTGTCTGTTCTCAGGAGGAGCCCACCCAACAACACACCTTGGAGGACGGGAACACCGTTGACTTCGACCCTTTCATTGTCCCAACTCACCGACCCGGGTCTCTCTCTTCCTCACAAAGGATATTGCGGGTGGATGTACCACGGGTGGATGTACCACGGGTGGATGTACCACGGATGGATATACCGCGGGTGAATCTATCGCGGGTGGATCTATCGCGGGTGGATCTATCACGGGTGGATCCATCCCAGGCTTCTCTACCCAGACTGGGTCTCTCTCAGTCCCCCTCTCAGTCAAGCGCGGGGCTCTCTCAGCCCCCCTCCCAATCCAGACTGGGGCTCTCCCAATCCAGACTGGGGCTCTCCCAGTCCAGAGCGGGGGTCTCTCAGTCCCCCTCCCAGTCCAGAGTGGGGCTGTCACAGCAGCCCAAGAGGAAAAAGTCTCGTATGGGCTTTTAATTCTTTTGGTTGTGTACATCTTGAGCTCCATGGGTAAAGAAAAAGATGACAACCACAAACAAGGAGGGGAAAATAGTATAAGAAAGGTAGGACAATGTGACGGCAGTTGGTGGGTCGTCTGCTTTACTGGAAGGTATACAGTTAGTTGACTTAGGGCTGGGCGATATAATGATAATTATCGCGATATATAGACAATGGACAGACTTGTCTTTCTTGCCTGCAACTTAACACTTTCTCTGCCACGCTTATATCCATCAATGTTTGATCACTGCCAGCACTGTAAGTCTATGGAGATGTTACCTTCTTTGCAGGGCTATAACTTTTTAAATTGTATTGCTAAATTGACATTACTATGGCCCATTCAACATCGATTATCTATCGTTCAGGATGTAGGAACACTTTTTCATTCACACATTCATACGAAAATACTGTCTAGAGTATAAATATGTTTTTATCGTTTTCTGCAGTATTTCCCAGAACGTGAGATATAGGCATAAATGCATATATTAGATTATCAAATGCCGTTTGATACCGATCAACGCTATATTAAAAATTTCAACTGTACATGGTCCTAAACGTTATGACTGATCATGCGCGGGTGAACGGGGGGGGGGGGGTCGTTTATAATTCCGTGATCGTCGTTAAATGCTTCATGTAGTATGGGTGATGTATAGATCAGAGCAGTTTGTATGGATAATAATATTCAAAAACGCTGAAACTCACGGCAGCTTCCTCTTAGCGATGGGGGATGATACTGGAGCAAACAGATCCCAGTTATGTAATGGGGATCGAGGCGATCCATTTCCGGTTTGTATAATACTAATATACGCCCAAATCATGTGGATTATTGAGTTATGGCAACGATCCATATCCACGGTGTGTGTCTTGAGTCCCGAGACGATAAACGAGTGGCCGGACAGATTTAGGGGACGGACCGAGCTCCAACGAGCATATCCGGTTTGGCAACTCGCCGATCAGCCACCAGGTGGCAGTATTGAAGCGTTGCAGAGTTGTGCTGGCTCAGACAGCATCTGACAAGGCTCCGTGAGTGAAATATGAATATCATGGCGAAAATATGAAATATGATCAGAATAACGTTGTACGCCGTGCTCTGGCAGAATTCGCATGAACTTGAAACACGTCGTAAGCCGTTTCCAGCGGAGAAAGTGTTAAAGTAATGGCTTTGCTTGTCCAAATGACAATACTGACCAAATTGAGATTTCTTTTTCTCTTTTATTTTGTTTGCTTTCTAATTTAAAATACAGTTTGAAACCGTCTGTACACAGATAGAAAAGAAACTAGAACTGCCAGAACTGTTCAACTCCCCTGGAGCCACAGCCAGCAGAGAAGCCGGTTTACTTTCGCTTTCAAACTAGCTGCAGCCTGAGAACTGAAGTGTGAGGGGATGTAACACTAAAGATGGCGGCAATGACAAAGAATTGCTGCAAAATAAACATACATCAGTTGTTTAAAAAATAAATAAAAATTATATTCGCTTTTTTGTTTATCGTTATCGTGATATCATTTTTGGCCATATCGCCCACCCCTAAGTTGACTCTAACAGGGGGAAAGAGACTAGTGAATTAGCGTACGTACAACAGCGGGCCCAGAGTCGGACACACTGTCATGTGAGCTCAATTTATTACTGCTTCGCCGACCCACACTTCAGACCGCTGAAGAACAAACCGGTCCTCTCAGCTTTTCTAGCATCTCTTGCTTCTCAGAGGACATTAATTTGTTCCAGTCTTCCTTACCATGGATGTGATCAGAAATGAGAGGAGAAAAAAAGGGACGCTTTGTTAGAAATTATTGGCAGTATTGTCTCCATAAAGTCTGAACTCCTGATCATTCCTATCGCCCAAGAAGAAATCTGACGTGGGCTTCTGTGTATTGAAGGATGGATCGTACCACTGATGGGGGCAAGTTGAATTTACTACCGTTTCTGTTGTTCACTTCCATTCATTGTAGGGACGATCATGATACAGAATTGAACATTCAAAAAGATTTACCTTGTAAAGCCGTATCGGCCATTCTCTCTTCCCATGATCAAATTGTTTTCTGTTTCGTGACATGGTGTGCTGCATGTTTAAATTTTTTAAATTTTAAATAAAATATCATTTTTCAGAGCCAAACCAAGCTGTGTAGTAATTTACAATTAGAGCTCTGTGGTATGTTTTAATGCATAAATAATTGAAAATGTAATAGTGGGTGGAAAAGTGTATTGAATCTGGAAATGTTTCGTTACACCCCTAACTCATTGTGTTTACAGTATGTTTGGTGCGACAGTGGCTCAGGAGGTAGAGCGGTCGTCTGGTAATGGGAAGTTTCTCTGTTCGATTCCGGCTCCCCCCGGCAGCACTGTCCTTGAGCACGACACTTGACCCCTAACTGCTCCCAATGAGCGGGTTTGGCACCTTGCATCGGTTGCGTGAATGTCTAGTAAATGGGTGATAAAGGTGCTCTATGAATGCAGTCTATTTGTTTACAGCACGCATCGTTTTCAGTGTGTAGGGGTGTCCCCGACTAAGGATTTGTATAGTCGACTTGTAGTCGCCAAAATGTGCTGATAGTCTACTATGAAAAAAAAAAAGTATGAAAATATTCTTTACATTTTTTTCCTCTTCCATTTGGGCTGTGGGGGTGCTTAATGTCTGAGGAGTCGACGGAAGGCTTCTTGTCCTCTGCAAAAGCATGCAATTGGTCCACTGATGGATACATCTTGATATTTGTCGAGTCTAGTGTGTTCATTAGATGGGTGAAATCCTCTCAGTGCCTCTGTGCATGTTTTCTTAGGCAGTTAGCCTCTGGTATGCGTGCCATTAGCCACGCTTCTAGGCCTCTTTTCTCTTGGAAAGAATGATAAAAAAATATATATTATTTTTCACATTCGACTAAGAGGTTGGCAGTCGACTACGGCTTATTTCGATCGATTAGTCGACTAATCAGGGTCAGCCCTAGTGTACAGCATGGCATTTTTTAAGATATTAATTTAACTGCAATAACCGCTAGTCTTCAACTGTGGCCTTTTGGATGACATTGTGGTAATATAGACCAAATGCTGACGGTTTACATTGTGCTGTTGAAATACTTGTGTAGAATTGGCAGCACTTTGTTTAGCCGTCACTAGTTCTAGTTTACTAGAAAGTGCCTCATAATTTCAATTTAGTCTAAACCTGTCTAGAGATTTAGTCTAGAGTTGTTTCTCTCCAACAGATATAATGATCTATGTATAACAACTGACCTCTTGAGGGTTAAATAAACATGACTTGAACACATTTTAAAAATAGTTGTTTTTATACGTTTTTCTTTTCATACAGCTGGCAAAAAAAGAATAAATTAATATCTACAAAGTACTATTCACATTTTTTTTGTACATTATTTACACTTTTACATGTTTTTGTATAAACATTTTTCTTTACATTTTGTGGCATTTTTTTAGGTTTTTTTGTGTGACACCTGGTCATCATTTATTCCATACGACATTCCCTCTAAACAATCAAACACTTAAAAAAATTACGCTACATCCTAAATTGGCAATTTTAGGTTGAACATGATACATACATACTTGCATACACACAAAAAACCAAACACACTTAGTTTTGATCCAAACACCATGCAAACATATTCTCCTACAGTTGAACCTTGAATGGACATCAGTTGGCCAGCAGGCACATACAGTCGACCTCCCCCTTGCCACTCAACATATAACACTTGTTATGCAAAACAGGAGAAAAAAACTGTGCAAAGTACAACCAAGGGAAAAAACACCCCGGTCTAATAGTCAAATTGACACGGTGTCCTATTAAATTCAGTGGTCTGGAATGTGACAAATCCGAACATGCACCACCAACTATCAAAACACTACATCTAACCAACCAAAAGTCCAGAACGACTACCCTGTGAGTCAAAGTAGTTCAGCTGCCAGTATTGTGCAATTCTCAGAGCTTGTGTTTTGGATTACAGTATGTTGATTGCTTTTGTTGTTTAGGCCACTTGAAAGGGGGCCCGTATTGTTACTGGATAATAAATTAATACATAAGGTAAATAGTTTATGCAGTAAAAAAAAAAAATCGAGGCACAGTCCGTGGTAGTGGTTCTAGGTGAGGCGTTTTTGGCTGCGGAGGTGTAGGGGGAAGTAGGGGCCTTCGGCGTCGCTTCCCAGGGAACTGCTCAGGCTCTCCTCTCCAGAACTCATGTCCTCACAAGAGTCCTCACTGTAGAAAGAAAGGGAATTCCTTTTTAATTTGTTCACGTCAGTACATGATGCTTTTCTATGAGCTGAGGTCATTGTGAATCAGTTGTGTGTGTGTGTGTGTGTGCAAGTCATTAATCGTCATAATCCGTCTCTTTGTTAGAGGTGTTGCGTAAACCACTACTGGGTTCAGCTAAATTCTAATGCAGTCCTTCCAAAAGACAATTATCTTCCAAATTCAATTATTGGCGTAATTTTTTTTTCAAGGTTATGCACACCCAACCTATTAAATAACAGGGAATCAATGGTCTTTCTTTAGCTAACGAATTGCTTACTGTTTACTATTTTGCATCGATTGAATTGAACATCTATTGACTTCAGCCCTGGTGTGAAGTCTTACTAGCGATTTGCCTATCGATCGGTAGTTGTGCAATATTGTAGCCCGGTTCCTACATTATGGAAACCAATCTCTAGGACGTGACCAATGACTCGTACACATATCATGTCTGGGTGAAACATGAGAGGCCCAGACAGGGTAGGGCATCAGCTGAAAGCACTGAGGAGGGAGGGAGAGACTGGCTTCTGTGTGACGCAACAGCCCAAGTAGAAGGAACTCCTTGATGGTCACCACAAGTGGAATAATAGCACTTGTAAGACCTGAAACTATGACTGGAAAATCTGTCACAACAAACCGAGGCGTGTCTTCAAAAGAATGCACCCAACCTGCTGGGAAATTTCCATAGGTTTTCCCCCTGGTAATTCCAACTGAATGCAATTTTGATTTAACCTCAATGTGTTTGTATTTATTTAATAATAGCCCAATTGCACCAAGCTCCCGGTGACCCCGCAAAAAACTACTTGAATACATATATATATATATATATATTTTTATCTTCTCGCAGCCGTGCACATTTTATTTAAGGCCTTAAATTGAGAATTATTAACACTTTGGCTGCCTAAGGTTAAATTCATGATATACCATAGATTGCCAGCTCTATTTGTCTATGGAGAAAGTCCCCTTCTTTGCAGGGCTATAACTTTTTAAATTCTATTGCTACATTGCCATTATTAGGGCCCATTCAAAGTCCTATATGTATTGTTCATTGTGTAGCAACGTTAAACTTTTTCATTCACATATTCATAGTAAAGTATGGTCTAATGTATAAGTATGTTTTCATCTCTTTCTGCAGCTTTCTCCAGAACGTGATATATAGCCCCAAATGCATTATATTGATGATGAAATACAGTTTGATGGCAATCAGCGCGATATAAAAAATTCCAACTAGACGTACTTCTAGAAGTTACTACACGTCATCTGATGTTGACCGGATGGGCGAGGGGGCGTTTATAATTCCGTGGGCAGCGTTATACCAATCATCTAATGTGGGTCAAATGTTGATAATAGCAGTTAGTATCGAAGACGGTAACGTTACACGCTGAAACTCACCCCAGTCTCCGCGCGCCGTTGGGCGATCATCGTAGAGTAGAAATCTTATCATTATGGGATATATTTTTACCCGGTCCATCTCCAGCTTGTATAATGGTATATACGTCCAAATCATGTTGTTTATCGAGTTATTGCCAATCGATCACTGTGTAGCGTGACGAGCCAGAGTCCCATGACCTATAGCGAGCGCCCGGAAGTACTACGGACGTCTAGCACAACCTCTATGGCACATCCTGTTTGGCGATTGCGCCGATCGGCCACCAGATGGCGCTCCTGAACCGCCAGAGAGCTCAGTGGGTCCTGCTGGTGGATCTCAGGCCAGCGGAGGGGACATATGAATCAGATCGCAGATTTTTGAAATATTGATATAAGGACGCTGTACAGCGTCCTCCGGCAACTTGAGCATGGCCCGCAATGACGTCAAGACGTTTCATGGCAGTCAAAGTGTTAAATGTACCTTTTTTAATATGCCGATACCCTTGTATGTATATTAAAAATATCATTTCCCAGTCTCATTCCTCCTATATGTCTTCAGCTTACCTCTCGCTTTCGTCCCAGCCCCCCTCAGGAATGGTGGGCAGCTCAGGCACACTGCAGTAGCTGGCCTGGAGGTTTTGAGCCGTGCGCCGCGACACAATCCACACTAGCTTCTTGTGGTTGGGCTTGCTACATTCAGGGGAGGAGTAGTCCGACAGACACTTGGCCACCAGGTCGCACCAGTAAAACAACTCGCTGTCTGCAATCTGAAATCCAAGAGGGGGATAAAAAAAAGGCAATGGATCAGCTCAGTGGTTTTCAAAACACCGGGTCAGGGCCCGACAACGGGCAGTCGAGTGAAAGGATCCCTAAATGAATATCAAAATGTAGTTGGGTGTGTAGCCAAATATGAATGGAAACTAGGTGTTAGCTTTAGACATTGACTAATGCCCTGCTACTACGTCACAGAAGTCTGTTATTAAATATTCTTTCAGGCCTTTATGGGTGGGGTGCAGACTGTCAGACACTGTGTAGTGTCATAACATCGGACACCAGTCTACACAACGCTTGCGGTCAGCAGAAAAAGTTTTGGGCCGGACGCCAAAGTGTCAGTATGCTGAGACTGCCAAAACGTCCCATTACAACTAGCAGGCCGCTCGACCTAGAAAAAGACTTGTGACGGTGTTGAGATTAAAAATATGGCTTCTTGCAGGTCATAGGAGTCTTACTTTCTTACTTTTGCATATGTGTCGGGGGAGAATAATTCCCTCTTTGCAAACAAAGACGGGTTATGCTAATTTGTAACACCACCACAGTACCGCTATGGGATCCTTTTGATAATAGTTTCCTGTGTTTTCATCGTTGAAAGTGGTGTTTGGTAAGGATCCATGGCATTGCACTACTGATAAGGACTCGAGTGTGTGTGTCTTGTCGCTTACCTTGAGGTGTCTCTGGACGTGCTGTGCTATTTCCAACATGTCCTCAGACCGCACCGCCTCGATCTCCTGCCTCAGGAGTGATAGCGTCAGAACGGACGGCTGAATGGAAAGAACAAGGTGCAGAGAGGTGGAAAGGAAGATCGATGGGTGAGAAAGGGAGAGTGGAATAGAGAGAAAAAAATATAGGTGTGTTTAGTATGTGTCCATTATGAAGAACTAGGTTGGGTTTACAACTGCCCAACAAGGGCATGAGGTCTTGTTATAATGAGGTTTCTTTTGAGAAAACCGAAGTGGCCTGTTGGCAAGTTCGTACCTTAGCTTTTGAGAATGAAATCCTGCACAAACAGGCTTTGAGCTGGGCCTCCAGTTTATCTAGACTCAGCGTCTCCTTCCTAGAAAAAGGTAAATAAAAGACAAAATAGGTTAGACTACATCTGGCAGCCTGTGTAGATGGTTCAAAAGGCGTTAAAACAGGCGAGCTGTGATATTATATAAGCGTAGCGTTTGATGGTGGCAGCAGGCAGTAAATCTTATCTGTGGGGGTTCAGTCTGAACGTTGGGACTGACTGATAATTTGCTACTGCTCTACTTGGAGTTAGCCTACTATGATAAACATGCCCTACTTGGAGTTAGCCTACTATGATAAACAACCGAGGTGTCGGCTGCTGATTCTAACACATGCCCAGTTATTCAACTTCATCAATCTCTGAACAGAAAAGGGTGCCGTCTTAGGCTTTCTCACCTGTCCGTGGCCTGCGAAAGGACTATCTGGTGGTATAAGTGCAAAAAGGTTAAGGCAGTGATGGCTTTGGACTTGAAGTTGAGTTTCTCCGACACAATCTTCTCCATACGGCTGAGGTCCGAGACGGTGAACTTGCACTGGCCGATGCGAATGAGCTCGTTGGTGGAAGACAGGTTGCACTCCTCCTCCACCACCTTGGCCGCCATGTGGAGGCAGCTGACGCTGACGCAGGACAGGTGCTTGGGCTGGACCTGGGAGGGGAAGACGCACGAGACGAAGGAGGTCATTAACCAAATTAAATTCCGAACAAGAAATAACAAGGCCCGGGAATGGGATGTCTGGCCGCAAAGCCTACCAGGGGATCACTCCAGTCAACTGTGCGTCGATGGGTGGATTTTTGGAATAAAAGATTGTGTGTGATGAGCTGACACTACCCGTTTTTGTAAGTTTTGGCGATTTCTCAATGCAAATTGATGTACCGTAAGTAACTCACAAAAGATGCGGATTGACAGAAATGCATACCTGCCCAAGCCCCTAGGCCTAAAAGAAAAAAATTGTTGGTTCCGGTTGCCGACATACACCGATTTAGGTGCGAATTCTTTTTATGAGCTTACATTTTTACAATAAAGTTTCATAAAAATCTTAGTCAAACCTTTAGTATTATGGATATTAAACATGCTGGCAGAGTACATGCATCCATGTTATCGTGAACATTTTAATTAAATAAAGAAATTCCATATCCATAGTCGCCATGGGAAAAAATAAAATAAATTCCCTACCTACCCATGACAACCAACCAACAGGAACCAAACAATATTTTTTTTTATGCCTTAGTGAGTATATATAATAAAAATGTTAACCATCTACTAGTAATCATGCTTTCAAGTGTGGCAAAAAAAAGTACATGAAGGGACCATACTATGCATCTTTTCAACAATTGAATTGTATATGACTTGACATTTTTATAAATGTATTTATTTCCTAGCGCCTCTTTATTCCCTTGTATTGAACAGATGGTTTTTGGTGGGTGTAGCAACACAAAGCTTTTAATTAATTATTTCCTTCCCTGCCTGGCTACCCCACACAAAAACTTTACAAAACTGGGCAGTACATTAGGTAGTGTTCCTGGATCAAAAGCACAGCCTCGGGTAGCCCCTTTCGTGACTTTCGGTTTGCAAGCCTGTGGCTTTTGTGACCGGAGTCACTTGCCCACCCGCCCCGATCACCCAGTAGCGAAACGACCAAGCGTCGTCAAGGGGCTCGCGGTGTGTCAAGAATACATCAGATCTGAATTTAAAAGATACCCAGCATACAATATGGGTCTAACACAGCTTCACGATGGGGTCTGGAAGCTCGGAGTTGCTAATAAACAGTTTAAAACATTGTTACTCGACGAGTGGTATTTACAGACCGAACGTCCATCTCCGCCGTTGGTGTCACAGCGCATGCGCACCATGCCGCGTTCACGTTACTGGGAAGAAGCGGAAGAACCAGTTTCCGACTGGGAAAAACCATTCACGTCAGCCTCCTAGTGGTAATTCCTACTAGGACATATGGGATTCTTTTATAGACCCCATATCTCCCACTTCGCGTCACGAATTGCGGAAGTATGGATGTGGGCGTTTCATGCATAGATATATATAGAGTCAAAGCGTGAAGGCTTCCTAGTTGTAGCAACGAGATGTCCTCTGGTTCTTCCGCTTCTTCCCAGTAACGTGAACGCGGCATGGTGCGCATGCGCTGTGACACCAACGGCGGAGATGGACGTTCGGTCTGTAAATACCACTCGTCGAGTAACAATGTTTTAAACTGTTTATTAGCAACTCCGAGCTTCCAGACCCCATCGTGAAGCTGTGTTAGACCCATATTGTACGCTGGGTATCTTTGAAATTCAGATCTGATGTATTCTTGACACACCGCGAGCCCCTTGACGACGCTTGGTCGTTTCGCTACTGGGTGATCGGGGCGGGTGGGCAAGTGACTCCGGTCACAAAAGCCACAGGCTTGCAAACCGAAAGTCACGAAAGGGGCTAAGCCTCGGGCATCACAAAGGGCAATAATACTAAACGGCATGTCTAGGCTTGTTAATCTTGAGACCCCCCCCCCCCCCCAAGTCCTGGCCAAACGACATGGAGCACCAAGCGTCTAATAACATGTCCGAGAACTTCAGATCCCATACAAAGATTAAACAACCCCCCATTTCCCCACAATATGACCCTTTTTAATTGCGATGCACTATTCTCGACGTCTTACCCTCATCATGGCTAGGAATCTGTCGAGTAGGTTGACGGCCAGTACAAAAGTTTGGGTGCTATAGCCAAAGAAGCTGGTCAAGCTCCACAAATCCTCCACTTTGGCATCCCGACATCTAGCCGAGATCCGACCATCGTTCTGCAAAACAACGACAAATTAAATAAATAAATAAATAAAATACAAACATGCAGATAATAATGGTAACAAGAAAATAATCAAACAAGCCTGCGTGACTAACATTCAGAATATATATAGTATTAATACTAGTACATGAAAAGTATAGTATTAAACCAAATATTATCTGGGTCAAACGTATCGAGTTTCTCCCTAACTTAATACTAGTACATGAAAAGTAGTATTATTAAACCAAAATATTAAACTTATCTGGGTAAAATGTATCGAGTGTCTCCCTGACTTACTTGTGCAGTGGATTCGATCAAGCTCAGCCCCGCTTCCTTGGGCAGATAGTTGACCTCTTGTTCATAATTCGCCTTTAGTTCCTTGATCAGTTTGAAGGCGTCCATGTTTTCTTTGCACTGTGATGATCTCTTGTTTGGCCCAGTCTTAGCTGAAAAACAAACAGGGGAATGCTGTGTTAGGAATGCTGTGTTACTGTGTGTTGTTACTATGTTACTGTACGGCCTGCACTTCTCTCTCTCCACCGCTAGGGTCACAGATCGGCCAAACCCCCTTCTTCTCCCAGCTGGGCACTCGGTGTCAGGTTTCCTCGGTTGACGCCTACTTACTCCAGATAAAAACAATTCCCTTTTTTAATAAGGATATATCGGTTACTGAAAAAACCCATAAGTAAACTAAAAACACCAACGTCTGTGAAATAGTAGGCTTTTAATAAGCATTTGTTGACGTTTTACGGTCGAAGCCTCTGGTGTTTTGAATCCTCCTTGTATCGTCGAGCCGCGGGGGGAGGGGAGGATTTATTTACCATTCTGCAGCTCAGCTGCTCTTATTATCCAAACTACAAGAGACGATGCAAATAATAAAATCACCGTTTCATTTCGCACAATCCTACAGACGCATCATATCGTAATAAAATAAAAAAACGACTGGGCCAATAAGCTAAACGGTATTCGATGAATGGTTATTATTGTAAATACAGCAGCGTCGAGTAAATTTAAATCCCCATGTAAAAAAAGGGAAAGCCGACCTAACGTACACTAACATTAACAAGCTAAATATATACATGCAAAACGAGTGAAAAATAATGAACATGCTTAAGATAATACATATGAACATAATAAAACATTGGCCATCTTGTGAATTATTGCAAGAATAGCACATAATAAATTGCACTGAAACCATTTCTACTCTAACGTTGTTGTTTTGCATCCAAAACAATGTAAGGAGGAGAAAGGGCCCTCAACTCAGAAACGATGTTATCAATTCTGACATTTGCGCTTTTAAAAATATTTACCTGCAAATGGTAATAATAAGTCACATCAACATGATCTGTCGTCCTTCGTCCCCTGTTTCTTTCTCCTCTTCTCCTCCTCTGTCTCTCTGTTCCTCTGTTCTCTCTTGTTGATGTTGAGGAGGTTCACGCCCACACAGTGACGTCGCTACTGCAGTAGCCAATCACGGACCGGAGCGAGCCTGGTTTGAATGGAACGCCTCTTCTAATGGTTCACTGTTACAAGTGAACGATGGTTGGTATTTATCCACTTCATAAATGTGATAGTGGTGTATACATTATTGCATTTAAAATGGGAGAGAAATATATCTGTACACTCTAAATATGCCCCTAAACCTCAATACATGACATTGGGGACAAGCACTTTTCTTGTACTTGGAATTTCATATAATTGATTAAAAACAAATATTGCCCAATTTTTGTCTCAAATAGGTATAATTGTCCAAATAACATTTTACATTATTCATATATATAAATTAAATGTGACTACAAAGTCTGTTTAAAGTGTATGCTTTCTGCAAAGGCTGGGGACAGAAAAGTGCGTTTCTGTAGAATGTGTTCATTTGCTTACTTTTTTTTATCGATACATTGCATAAAATTTAATACATCCGCGTTTAATGGAGATGGAACACTAGCGATTGAAGAATAAATTGTTATCGTGGATGTGGTTGTAGCTAAGTAGGAGGACTCAGGAGACGAACCACAATCACAATGACGTCTGTACGAGCCAATAAGCGGGCCCCGTTTTTCTAGGTTCAAATAGTCCGCTCAAAATGGCCGCTTTCAATTGGCTTCTGGGTTCACACAGATGGCTGACACTTTACATCAACCCCGTAGTGCACTCTCTGTATATATTTGATTTCGATCTCCTCCAATGTACAGTTTCTTCCCCCTCAATTGTATACTCTCCTTTTTAGACTATTTTTGTATCATAAACCGTACTGTATTTGTAGATCTGGTATGTCTCATAATGTCTATTGTCTAGATGTAGCAGTACTGTCTATGGATTGATTGATGATTGAAAATGTTATTAACAGATTGCAGAATGGGTACAATACAGTACAGCTCTTCCTATCTGTATGTCATATGCTATGCTGAATTGAAAATGGGGGACCCTGATGTAAACAAGATGAAAGTCTTTCTCTGGTCTGCATCCCCTTAACAATTGTGTGTATTGAGCTGTACTGTATTGTACGGTACCCATTCTGCAATCTGTTAATAACATTTTCAACCAATCAATCAATCGCAAATACGATATAGCATCCGGAAAATGCGCTTGTTATTTTACCAAAGATGGTTGGTATACATATCATGTGTATAATAATTACATGTTTAGCCATTTTATCTGAAAGTGGGTGCTCTATTACAAAATATAGAGGTTTGTGAAACACATCATACAAACATGAAAGTTAAACGTTTTCACTTTTGTTTGATTAGGCCATTGTATTTTATAATAAAACACAACACTTGACGAGTATAAGCGCTCAACGAAGAAACCCAATCCCATTGCAGTCATAAATGTCTAGATGTAGCAGTAGGCCTACTGTCTTGAGTCTATCTGTATGTCATATATGTTACGATTAATTGAAAATGGGGGACCCTGATGTAAACAAGACGAAAGTCATGGTCTGCATCCAATGTAATGATCAATCAAATGTAATGATTGTGAAATATTACTGTAATGAGTTGTGTGTGTATGAATCAAGCATCCTTGACTCCAGGGACAACGATGGAAATAAGTCTCGGCTTTTCGTTTCTATCCCTGACAAAGCAAATACTCATGTGATCTGTATTATGTTTGTTGTCTAAATAAATACCTACCTACTATACCTACCTATCCCCTTAACAATTGTGTGTATTGAGCTGTACCCATTCTGCAATTTTGTTAATACAAATTTCAATCAATCGCCAAAAGAAAGTCTAACGTTAGAGCATAAAACATAAATATGCTGAACCACACACTGCATTACACTACTTAATACTTGTAAGGCCCACACACATAATTGCCAACTTAAACAGACCCATGCCCATCTGACGTGAGCTCAAGGTATTGACAATGCATGGCCCCCTGACAGCATTTCCGACAGACCCAATAATATCAAGAGGAACCACCTTTTTCAAAACTTTGCATAAAACCTCTTTGTCGCCGAATTTATACCATCCTAATACATCACATTTCATTATCTTATAAGTTTCAAGTTCAGGTTTCTTTATTAGTTGTCATACAGAAGTACAGTATATCAAAAAGCAGGGTAGCTGGACCAGCACTCTCAGGTTAAATGTTTTTAATGGCAGCCTGAATAGATAGCAGACATGTTTCGGACAATGTCCTTCTTCAGTGATATGGCTAGCAATGGAAATACATTCAAGATGGTAGTTAAATACACCTGGCAGGTAATTACATGACATGACACAGCAGGAAATGACATCACAACGCAGGTGTGCCGGTGCAATGTGACCAAAGGAATGACCTATCAAAGTAGAGTCCAATCATAAATCCATAAATTATACATATATATAGATATATCTAACACCAATCTATATTATAAACAAGTTAATATTGTGCTAGATAAAAATAGATAAGTATAAAATAAGTATAGTAAGTATAAAATAGAAGTCAAGTACGTAGACAAAAGTGTTCAATATATACATATATACAATGTACAATGCAGAGTAGAAAAGTAACTGAGTTACAATACAATAATACTATATACTATACAGTACAATGCAGAAATGGGATGAGGTACAATTTACACTAAGGTGTAATGAGGTATGGGTTGTAGTGCAAATTCTTTACCAATAAATATAAAGTGTGTTTAGGTGTTTGTTTAAAGTGAGTGTGTGCGTGTGGATGCGTGTGCTGTGAGTGCATACAATGGTTGTTACAGTGTTATTGTCATTTAGCATTCTGATGGCCTGAGGATAGAAGATAAGGTTTTGATAATAGATTATCATTTCAGTGAACATCTGAATTGATACAATGATAATCTAAGAATCTAAAAACACTATTCAGCTGTGCTTCTGGCTGAGAATATGGGAGAAGAACAACATTGTAATAATCACTGGAGAGCCTCTCACTGTGGTGCTCCAGCACTGAAACCTGCGGGCGGAGCCTGCGCTCCTCGGCTCTCCCCCCTCCAGTCCCCTCCTCGGAAGTAGACGCGTCTGTCTAGATTCCGTTGTTTTATTTTTATATAAATTTGAAAATACCCCCTTTTCCCCCCACAAATAGTAACATGGAAGCCAAGATGGACGACTAAAGTAACGAACGGGACCCCGATTTACCCCTATTTGTTTTTCTTGAATTTAATGGACCGGATGAAATCCTACTGTGGTGTCCACCGCTTTGCAGGGGAGGTGAGACTCACTGGGCTGGGTGTACGTGCTGGAGCACTCGGCCCTTTAAACCTATAGCTAACGTTAGTTAGCCAGAGAGCTAACAGTGGCTACAGAATATAGTATACCAAATAAATATTTGATCGATGATGTTTTGTGGTACGGTTCGATCGCAGTATGTGTCTGTGTGATGTATGGTATATTAATAACTATGTCTACGCGTTGCATTGCATACGATCCTCATTTCGACGGTGGCTAATAACGTTAGCTACCATACGATGCTAGGTAACGTTACCTAGTAACGTAACAGATTACTAGTTCCTTTCCAGGTGATAGACTGGTTCGTTTTTTTGGAAACAAGTTGCGCCGCTTATTTACACAAATGCACCTGCTGCCATACTAAGCGAGACAAAATACCCAAATAATGTACACCTTTTAAAACATTGACTTCTGATTAGTCGACCAGTAGCAGCCAGCCTGATAAACGTGTTCTCACATTTATTTGTTGTTGTACTTGTGCTTAGTTTATTTGTATACACACAGCTGACTTGTCTTGTGTGCAGCTGTGCACCAATCCACTGTATACAAGTGAATAATAAATACTTTTTATTAGCTGCGACTAGCAGCTCTATAGGTCACTGTCGGTCGTTCGGTTGGTTGGTTGGTCCCCACAGAAATGTTCCCACCCTCTCACACAGGGTTTGGGCATTGAGGTCAAGTGTGTGTTCATGGCCATTTGCAAAAAGGAGGCGTGGCAATGGGAGTTGCCTATCGCAAAAAGGTCTTGTTTATTTATAATTGTGTGCCTCCACATTATTTGAGCTCCCTTTGTCAATAATACCCATTCAAGCAGAAGGAACCATGATTTACCCCAAATCTGCCTTAAGTAAGTTTGTTGCTTTTTACAAGTAGTGTAAACATGTACTTATACCAGAGCTTTGGTTGTATCCTGATTGATTGATTGATTGAACGTTTTATTAACAGATTGCAGAATGGGTACAATACAGTACAGCTCAATACACACAATTGTTAAGGGGTTGCAGACCAGAGAAAGACTTTCGTCTTGTTTACATCAGGGTCCCCCCATTTCAATTCATCATAACATATATGACAGACATACAGATAGACAGTACTGCTACATCTATACATTTATGACATACCAGATTTACAAATACAGTACTGTTTTTGATACAAGAAGAGTCTACAAGAGCGGGGTGGGGGGGTAACTGTACATTGGATTATCGACTAAACCTTACTTGGTTCCAAGAAGAGGGTCTTGTCTTGTGTATTATTGGGTTTAATAGGACATTTATTGTACATTGTTACATGTTCCATTACTGACAGACTATTCTTAAAAGCATGCAGTTAGGATTTCATCCTTTTTAATGTGGCCTCACCAGGGAATAACTCACTTATAAAGTAAAGTCACTTATAAAGAATGGAAAAAATAGGGCGGCAACTGATGAAACTCTTGCCCTCTTCCTCCTACAGGTAGCTGTATCCAGTGGGGAGGTAGGCACACCCGAGGGTCGCAGAGATGAAGTTTGCGGAACCCTTGGCAAGCCAGAGGTTGTCTTTTCTTTTGGAAAAGGCAGCCTCTAGAGAAGCTAAGATGTGGAAGGTCTACGTGCCAAAGCCCTCTTCACTGGTCAGTCTCTGCCTTGGTGTTTACTTTGATGTCTTTTGAAATACTGCTGCAAGGAATCTTTTTTTGATTAACTTAAAAATATACAGTTTGTGTGTGTGTGTGTGTGTGTGTAATACATATATATATATATATATATATATATATATATATATATATATATATATATATATATATATATATATATATAGTACAATATGTATATATATCGTGGACGACAGTATAGTACAAATCAATACCTTTGCATGGATCCACGACGGTATACCTTCATATTCAGTATATCTCCCAGCCCTAAACCAGGGGCATATTGACAATTGTTTACCTAATCATATGATATGACATGTGATAATCGGACATAAATGTTGTCATGCAAAAGTGTAACTTCATACTGAATATCTATTTCAATGGACAATGATGGAAATTATTTTAAATAAAATACTTGTTGTTGACCGATGTGAAAAACATTCCAGGATTCATCACGGCAACCAAAATGCATAACCCCCAGTGCCCACCTTGGTGGAGATAATAAAAAGTACACAACAAAACATTGCAGCTGATTACATGTTCTCATGATGACACTATTTTCTAGCGTTGCGAGAGAGCTAGCAGTGTGAGTCACGGAACAAGCACAAGGTTGACATTACGTCAGTCACACCCATCATCACATCCTAGTACTCATCATTGTCTGTTACTGTTGCCTCTGTCTTGCATACGTGTCTCAAGATGCATTTCGAGATAATGTGACTGATGAAATTACATGACGTTTTTTTTTTTTTTTTTTAGCCTAACACCTATACTTTTGTACAACGATGAAGAAACATTACGTTATGTTTGTGATTCATGAAAACTTCATTTTCAAAATCAAAAACATCAGCGCCTTTTCTTAGTTGACTTTTGGCGTGCCATCTGAACTACCATCACTTCTGACACTGCATTCAAACATGTCACATCGTCACAGTATCGAATGACTTAATGTACACGCTATGTGTTGCTGTCAACATGACCTCGATCTGTATTGATAAAGGAAGCAGGAAATGTAGGATTGAGGCCTCTGGGTTAAATGAGACTATAAAGGCCTCCTGTTCAACCAGAAGCGCCAGGAAGGAAGGAAGGAAGGAAGGAAGGAAGGAAGGAAGGAAGGAAGGAAGGAAGGAAGGAAGGAAGGAAGGAAGGAAGGAAGGAAGGAAGGAAGGAAGGCTCCTCTGAGTGACATTAGACGCCTCGGGAAAACTGGTTTAAAAATGCTATAAATCACATATCAATAAAATAGGTAATTATAACTTATGTCAAAACAATATTTTGACTAGATGGATATCACGCTGAACAGGCACTCCTGTTCTAAGATACTTTATGAATATTGGCCCAGATCTAATCTAATCAGAAGAGCAGGTAACATTAAAGAAATTATATAGCAAATACAGATTTTTTTCATTTTATTTTATTTAACCTTTATTTAACACTATGGGTGCCGGCCAGAAATCCGGAAAATGACTGTGGATTGCCAGCGCTATTTGTCTATGGAGAAATTCCCCTTCTTTGCAGGGCTATAACTTTTTAAATTCTATTGCTACATTGCCATTATTAGGGCCCATTCAAAGTCCTATATGTATTGTTCATTGTGTAGCAACGTTAAACTTTTTCATTCACATATTCATAGTAAAGTATGGTCTAATGTATAAGTATGTTTTCATCTCTTTCTGCAGCTTTCTCCAGAACGTGATATATAGCCCCAAATGCATTATATTGATGATGAAATACAGTTTGATGGCAATCGGGGCGATATAAAAAATTTCAATTGGACGTACTTCTAGAATGATCTACGTATGATCTGATGATGACCGGATGGGCGGGGGATCGTTTATAATTCCGTGGGCAGCGTTATATCATTCATCTAGTGTGGGTGATATGTTCATCATAACAGTTTATATGGAATACGATCAAAAATAACGCTGAATCTTACCGTATCCTCCTCGCGCCGTTGGGCGATGAGCGTGGAACAGTCATTTACCTATTATGGTATGTAGAAATATCGGGTCCATTTCCAGCTTGTATAATAGTATATATGTCCAAATCATGTTGTTTATCGAGTTATTGGCAATCGATCGCTATGTATTGTGTCGAGATCGAGTCCCGGTAGCCAAACAGAGTGCCCGGAAGTAATACGGCCGGCCAGCACAACCTCCATAGCACTTCCTGTTTGGCGATTGCGCCGATCGGCCACCAGATGGCGCTCCTGAACCGCCAGAGAGCTCAGTGGGTCCTCCTGGTGGATCTCAGGCCAGCGGAGGGGAAATATGAATCCGATCGCAGATTTTTGAAATATTGATATAAGGACGCTGTAAAGCGTCCTCCGGCAACTTGAGCATGGCCGGGAATGACGCTTTTAAGCGTTTTCCGGCAGTCAAAGTGTTAACCAGGCAGGTCAATTAAGAACAAATTTGTATTTACAATGACGGCCTGGTGAGAGGACAAAAGATCCCCTCGAAGGGTACAAACAAACAATATTAATGAAATAGAAAAGAGACAGATGACATATACAGTACATCTCACAGAGGTAAGGGAAATAATTAAAACGCGATGAGAGTTCATGATGGCTAATAGCTACCACCACTGACATAGCTGGAGAAGAACCAACACAGCCACATCAGAATTGATGATTTTTATTGACCAAATACAATAAATCTATAGGGTCTCATATAATTGATGCAGAGACGCATCAACAACTGACATTGACACAAAAATTACTTACTGTAATATACACACATATTTAATTATATATTAATATACACACATATTACTGCTGTGTGTATTGAGCCGTACTGTATTGTACCCATTCTGCAATCTGTTAATAAAATGTTCAATCAATCAACTTATTTATTTTGAGGAAACGGCCATCTTTAGTGTGTGTGTGTGCGTGTTCCCCCCCCCCCCCCCCCCTTTGGAGTAGGAGAGAGCCCTCTCTGTTCTGCTATCTGTGGCTTGTCTCTCCCCCCCCCCCCCCCCCCCCCCAACACAGTTGTTCTGTCCAGCACTGATCGCAGGTGTAGCTAATCAAACCAATAGGATTAACGGGGGGGGGGATCCCTTACTGTTAATCTGTGGCTGTTGCTGACTCACTGCCGCACGTTTATCTCTGCTAATCCAATCTGGACAGTTCAACGGAAGGTTGTGTTTTGGTCGTCTAGCTATGTCCTACATGTTACTTTGAGTTCTAGAACAGCACTATATAAATGTTGTTGTTTTTGTTATGTGTTTTTAATATTATTATGCGTTTGTAGATAAACATGCCCACTCCTACTTGTCGATCATGTTCCTGGCACTAGGCCGACAGTCCGTGCTAGCACAACAAACTTTCTAAATGATCACGTCACAGAAGCCACAGTTTTGCATTAACCTTATCTGGGTCAGTCGAATGAATAGCCGCCTTGTTGGCGTCAAGTTCTGTTACCTTTTACACCCCACAACTCCCATTACAGCCCACAAGTTCTATCTCTGCTAGTCTAACTAATCAATCAATTGTTCAATTGTTGGCCTTGTTTTATGGCCTTACAGAATGTTCATGCCCTGCTAACACGGTGTACTAGCTAGTAGCTAGGTTATCTCGACACAGTTCTATATATCAGTGGAGATGATACATTTATATAATGTGTTCACCCAGTGGTATTGTGTGTGTGTGTGTGCTTAGACTCTTCTTTGACAACAAACTAGCCCAGTTATCGCATCTAACGTTCTGCCTATCTAGACACTGCTCAGTTTTGTGAAAGTATCTTACTGCTAAGATCTTATTTGTTTAATTAGGCTGTAAGTTGTACGAAACCAGGATCTGGGCAGTTCAATGTCTGGTCATGTTGTTGATGATTATGTAAAGAGTCAGTTAGGCCTAACCACAGCTAATAGTTAACAGACTACAACTACAACCGAACCTTATCAGTAGTGAGGAGACACAGCTCTGGGGTCAAAAGGCCATGAAGTAGAGGCATCATTTTTAGGCAATGCACCCTAAGATGGGCATAGTGCCAAGATGCCTGTAGTGTTTTCTTCATTCCTTATTTGATTTTACACTGTCCTTTATTTACATAGAGTACAATGAAAATAAGTTTGGCATCGAATCAGAGTGCAAATGTAACGGTAAAGTGCAATAGTAATGTACAATGTACAGGTGATTTAAACTGGGTATAAAATATATGAATTAGTACTACAGAGTTGTAATACCAATATGTACAGTGATACAGGTATAAAGACATGATAGTAGTTACACTGGCCAGCAGTGTAACTAGTAAGGGATATGTACATTATATATATGTATATATGTAAAAGGATTATGTGCAGCTATGGACAGATAGGTGGATAAATATATATATATGGTATACAGTATTATTGTACATGCTATCATACAGAGCTATATGGGTTGTATGCAGGTATATTCAGACGGATATGGATATGTATATATATGCGGTAACTATAGAATGTGTATATATGCGCTATATACAGCACTGTTGTACATGCTATCATACAGGGCATATGGCTATGCATACAGAGTCGTACAGTATGGGTAACAGAAGAGAGAAAAGATGAGAGACATAGAAATCAAGTCGGAGCAATTAAAAGCCACATAGATTTGACTCCATTTGTCAATCAACGTCCAAGCTCAAGGCACTACACTACAGTCAACCTTCATCCAAGCTCAAGGCACTACACTACAGTCAACCTTCATCCAAGCTCAAGGCACTACAGTCAACCTTCATCCAAGCTCAAGGCACTACAGTCAACCTTCATCCAAGCTCAAGGCGCTACAGTCCATCCTCGCGTGTTGCTACACAAAGTTGGCCTGTCACTATTACAAACTTGTTTTAAAAATCTTGGGGTCGGGATTAAATATGGTGTTCGGTGATAAGAAAACAGGAAAACTTTAGGAAAAATGACCTAATCAAACTGAAGGAATCTTTTATGCTCAAAACGACTAACTACTACGACTGGGAAACCATGCAGCCACACACGGTCCCTAAATCCCCATACAACTCAAAGACCAGCCTCATCTGTGTCCCCCGTTAGGAATGAAAGATTGTTTCTGAACAATGTACATGTGTTTTAAATGATCAAAGGAATTGTGTTTTTAAATGATCAAAGGAATTGTGTGACATCATATGGCCGGGGTCACCTGCCAAAGAAGGTCAGGGATCCCTGTGCTAATTCCAGTCAACACCTCTCTCTCTCTCGCATCTCCTATTGCCTGTTGCTAGCTAAGAAAAACATTTGAGATCAACCCATTTAACTTGGCTTGTGGCCATGCACTAGCTAACTACATTTTATAGGTTAATCTTTGGCATGAAAAGGGTCATAACTGAAGTTGTTGCTGCAGGTCTAGTCTACCAGGCTTATCAGTCACCTTTGTCCCAAACATCAACAATGTTACTGCTGCAAGGAGCGGTCAGTCTTGTCGTTTTTTTTTAAATGACACCACATAGTTTACATTTTTCTGAGGGCGGCCTGAGAACCAGGCTTGAAAACCAGGTTCATGTCCTTGGGTCTTAGTGGGATCATGTTCTCACAACATTGTGGGTTACAATCGGGGCCCCTGACCTTTGTCTCCTCTCCTCATCCCTCTCCGGTCTCTTAATTTTCCATACTGTTGAATAAAGCAGAAATACAATAGAAATTCTAATGTCCCCCCCCCTTTTTAGCCAAGTGGCATTTGTGTATGTGTCTCACTCCAGTATAGTCTTCTGTATAAGGTGTATTAACCACGGAAGCTAGCTACTAATAGGTCTACATTATATGCTGCCACTGTGGCCTACAGAGATTCTTGTGTAAAAGGCTGCACTCCACTGTAGCTCGCGTCTCTGTTTCAGCCAAGGGGTCTCCTCTCTATATGCTGCAGTCCACAACGGCACCAGAGACATACAGACTTTGGTAGGGCCTAAAAGAAAAAATGGTTTGTTTCCGGTTGCCGACCGACCCTGCCGATTTAGGTGCGACCCAATTTATTTTATGAAAGAAAAGAAAATCAACAATAAAGTTTCATAAAAATCTTAGTCAAACCTTTAGTATTATGGATATTAAACATGCTGGCAGAGTACATGCATCCATGTTGTTGTGAACATTTTAATTAAATAAAGAAATTCCCTATCCATAGTCGCCGTGGGAAAGAATAAAATAAAATAAAATAAATTCCCTACCTACCCATGGCCTTAACTGACAACCAACAGGAAACAAACAATATTTTTTTTTATGCCTAGCCCAACCCACAGTGACTCGGGTCAGCCGGTCATTTATATTCCTTTGGTTTGCGTAACGAGCAGATGCTGGATGGCTCGACGGGTGTCCGGTTACGAGTTACGCGGTTCAGGAGGTCATCCGCGCCGTGCGAGCGTCCTTCACCCCTACCTAGCAGGCCTAAGTTCATTCCCCCCCATGCCACTTCTTTATGGCCGTGTCAACTTAAGACATTGACCTTAATAACACGGGATCAAGCGGTCATGCACCGCCACCGTTAGACACGGAGCCCAGCTCACAGAACAATCTAATTTTGTTATACGATTCAAAGAGGGATCCCATAAATCTAAAGCCAATGGCATAGAGAATAAGTAGACTTAAGTGAGTAGTGCTGATTAGCACTGTTGAGTTAGGAGATAGGAGTTTGGCTGAACCGTGACTAGCCTGGTTTGACCCTGGTTTGTGTTGCTGCACAAAGCAGGATCAATATCCAGATCATTTTGGAAAAACCACAAGTTGATGTTTTGTATTTGAATGTGTAAAACTAAATTTGAACATTAGGTTTATGCATGTGATGCATATTGAGAATAGTTAATTATTGTAAATGATCAATAAAAAAAAGATTAATTAATATTTTTGGAAAGTTATGTGGGCAACTGCACAATCCTGCTCTGTGAAATACCCCCACTCTGGTTATTGTGAGATAAGTGAGTCCTCTTGGCCGGCCTTGTTTGGCCTTGTAGCGGAAGCCTGCTTTTCCAGACCTAGATCCGTTTGTTGGGCCACCTGTCATCTGGGGCCAAAATAGCTCCCTTGTGTTTACAGCAAGTGTGTGTGTTGGTTGTTAGGCTAGACAATGTTTTGTACCTACCTGTCCAAACTTGACTGTGATCCTGAGACGTGATCACATTAAGTCCACAGTATAGGCCTGAACAATATTGGAAAATGTTGATGTTGCAAATGTTTCTTGTTGTTTACAATACTGACACAAGAGAATTAATTCAGAGTCGGAAGAGAATAGAAATGAATACATGCCAGTGTCGTCATAGACGCGCGCAGTAAGGCAGTTGTTAGTATCTGTGTATTTATCTACACTGAGCTGAAATGAAACGATTGCACATAAATTAGGTAAATAAATATTAACACATAAATTAACTTATTTACAATTTTGCATACAGTAGTGACAACACACATATGAACTATTTACAATACAGGGACAGTGTTTCCCGCAGGATTTTCTCGGAATGGATTTGGTAGGTTTTTTCTGCGTCTCCGTAGCCCGTGCCGCACCACCGTTTTAGTGAATTGATTGATTTATATGAAAACCGATTCATGTATAATTTAGCTAGCTCGCCAACGTTACTGTGATTAAAGCAAACTTTAATAATAAAAAAAAAATGGTAGGGGAATGGTAGGGGAAACTGAACTACTCTGACTGACACCTACTAGACTCTGTAAACTAAAGGAATCTTTAGGTCACAGAGAAAGATTGTGAATTAGTTACCGTTCACTTAGTCTGTGCACACAGAGCATGTGTGCAGGTCAGGACCAGTGGCATTTAGCATGAAGCCAGTGTATGAACAATAGATGCCCCTGTGGTACTTGTTGTAGTTTAATGGATAAACCAGGCAACCTTTGGAATTTGTGAATCGGTAGAGATGGAATCACGATTCTTGTGGATGGATCTTTTTTAGGGATGCTCGATATTGGCTTTTTTACCGATACCGATATTCCGATATTGTCCAACTCTTAATTTCCGATACCGATATATGCAGGGTTTCCCCGTCCAAAAAACGGAATAATTTCAGGTAACTAATAATTTCACTGGATATATATATAACAAATATTGTTATTGTTTCTTTTTGTTTTTAAACCGATACCGATATTTTCCGATATCACATTTTACTGCCGATATCGGCCGATAATATCGGTCGGCCGATAATATCGGACATCCCTAATCTTTTTGCAAGCCCCTACTTAAAATGTAGATTTCTGTTTATGCACACCCATGGTTGTTTAGTTTAGGAATAGGGGGCAGCTAACTATAAGATTTATTCTTCTTCCTGCTCCCTTTGCCCATGATAGAACCGTATTTATGATTTTGTATGAAAACTATGATTGTATTGCTTTCATGTGGCAAATACAACTCTGAATCTGGTACTGTAAGGATAAAAGTGTCTAGCAGATGCATATTATGGATGTTGTGTGATGTCGGTGTGAAGAATATTAATCTCTAAACGATGTCATGTGACAGGATGTGGACATATGTGGCCACCAAGGGAGAAGTGGGGTTGTGTTGTGGTGTTGGCAACGTAAATGACCATCCTCTTACTGAAGTAGTCAACTGTGGAGCGACTGAATGGTGCTGCTCTACCTTGTGAATGTGTAGCACCACCCTGTGAGACTTATACTGTTGCGTTGCTTGGGGAGAACTCTGTGGTGGTGCACAACTTCACCTTTTTCTTGGTCTGGTGGACGGTCTGAACGGATACCCGGTAGTCTGTGCATGCCCCACTAGGGCTGACCTTCAAATCTTTTTTGGAATTCGAAGCTTCGGGCCGAGATTCGATTTTAATTCGAAGCTTCGGGGCCGAGATTCGATTTTAATTCGAAGCTTCGAGATAAAAAAAAAAGAAATTATTATATATATATATATATATATATATATATATATATATATTTTATGTTGTGGGGCTTGTACAGCACTTTGTTCAACTTTGTCAGTGCTGTAAAGTTTAAACCTTTTTAAATCTTAGACAAACGAAACACTTTGCTTTCATGAAATATTGTAAATTTTTATATTCGAAGCCCATGCCCATCGAACGAAGCTTCGAAGTATTTAAGACAGCCCTAGTGCCCACATTCACAAAGGCTAGAACAGATGACGGGTAAAAATAAATAAATCTGGCACTCTTACATGGAACTTACACTCACACTAGGCTAATTTGACTAGCTAGCTAGGTACGTTGTCCTCACTTGTTGCATAAACGGATGCTTAAATGGTATAGTATAGTTAGTAATAGCAAGTATAGCATAGGGACATAGAGTAAAACTGTATATTGTATAGTAGTGTACATAGGACCCAGTGCCTTTAATTCATAGCTCAACATTGTATTGCATTTATCTCAGGACTTTTAACATGTCTATTCTTGTCATGTCTATTTTATGTCTTTTTATTATCTTCTACTTATTTTATTTACTATTGTATTCTTGCACAATCGAAGCGGGCATGGCCACTCGCATTTCACTGTATGTATGTGATAAATAAACCTTGACTTGAATCTTAAAAAAAATCTGTATTTATTTATTTTGGTTTTCCCAGAGTTAGCATTGTGGACGTGGTGCTATGGTAGAACAACTCGGGTCCTTATATCCCACACTAGACACGAGTTTCATTACATTTTCTTGAAGTTTGCCACAGGGCTAACGCTACATTACAGCCAACTACTGAGCCATGGGAGAATAATAACGACAGTGCATGCAGGCCAGAGGCCAGGCAGGCAGGAACAACGCTCCAAGCTATCAAGTGGAGGTCGTCGTTTGACACAACACTCCCTCCTAGTGGCTGTGATTGAAAATCGCTTTTCAGTCGACGTGGTTCAGGTCGTTATTGGATGCAATAACCTGCATATAAAATAATTGCCAATCACATTAAAAAGTCGACTTTGATCCCTGCAAACAATGATTTGGTTATTCCCTAGTTAGAAGAGTTGTGATGCCACTTTTGAGTCTTTTTCATCGCTACTCATCTAAATAGTGGTTATAATGCCCTATTTAAATAAGCACACTACATTGGAGCCTCGATGGAGCCGTTTCTAATCTGAATGTTATTATGAGCTTCTAATGGCTCACAGATGACTTAATTAACTCATTATAGCCGCCGTGTTAATAACTTGCTGCTTGATTAACTGCTTCCATTGTTGATGTTGAGGCCAGTCCCCACAGTCCCATGTGAGACTTCTACTGTTGCGTTGCTTGGGGAGAACTCTGTGGTGGTGGTGGACAGTGATGGTGATGTTGATGAACATCCAAAGGCTACAATGTATCCAAAACAGCGCTGCTAGGATCCTGATGAGAGTGCGGAAATACCACCACATCACTCTCATCCTCAAGTCCCTTCACTGGCTCCCTCACTCAGGATTGAGTTCAAAGTCTCCCTGCTCACCCACAAATGCCTCTACGGAAATGCCCCCCTATACCTCAAAGAACTCATCACCCCTCACTCCTCCTCTCGACATCTCCCCTCTGGCCAAGCAAACCTCCTCCAGCGCCCAAGGACAAATCTCTGCACTATGGGAGATCGGGCTTTTTGCTCTTCCGCTCCCAGTCTGTGGAATGCTCTCCCTGACTACCTGAGAGCACCACAGACTGGATGCTTTTAAGAAAGGCCTCAAAACCCACCTTTTTAGTAGAGCCTTCTGTTGACCTTTTATCAAATTTTTTGCTCCACACATTTTATGTTCTTTTACCAATCTCTTTTATCAGTTTTATGTATTCTATGTTTCTCTATGTTATTCTATGTTTTAGTTTTGCCTATTTTTATATTCTTTCTTTCCTTTATTCTCGCTAGTTTTTAAGTTTTTTTTAACTGTAGCGCTTTGAGATTTGCCCCGCAACTGTAAAGCGCATTACAAATGGAATCTATTATTATTATTATTATTATTATTATTATTATTATTATTATTATTATTATTATTATTATTATTATTATTATTATTATTATTATTATTATTATTATTATTATTATTATTATTATTTTATTATTATTATTATTATTATTATTATTATTATTATTATTATTATTATTATTATTATTATTATTATTATTATTATTATTATTATGTTTGCTACTGTTTTGATCACTGGATATATATTCTTTTGCCCAGACATTTACATTTAGTCATTTTAGCTGATGCTTTTATCCAAAGCAACTTACAAAAAGAAAGTCAGCAAGAGAGGTACTTCTCTGGGTCAAATAGTATCGAGCTTGAGGCCTAAAAAAAATAATGGTTTGTTTCCGGTTGCCGACCGACCCTGCCGATTTAGGTGCGACCCAATATATTTTATGAGTTTTTAAAAAAAAATACAAAAAAAAATAAAAAATCCTTATTATTATTTTTTTTTTGAATAAAGTTTCATAGAAATCTTAGTCAAACCTTTAGTATTATGGATATTAAACATGCTGGCAGAGTACATGCATCCATGTTGTTGTGAACATTTTAATTAAATAAAGAAATTCCCTATCCTTAGTCGCCGTGGGAAAGAATAAAATAAAAAAATAAAATAAAATAAATTCCCTACCTACCCATGGCCTTAACTGACAACCAACAGGAAACAAACAATATTTTTTGTTATGCCTGAGTGTTACACAAGAGTGCATAGTAGTATAGACATATTAGCATGATAAGTATAGTAGCACAGTAGTAGGGTACATAGTAGTAAGAAGGTTAGTTTCTTTTTATAATAATTCTTTTTAGATATTGTTTGAAGGTGTGTTTTTAGTAAAAAAATCCTGACTGGTGGGACAGTTGTTCGGGAGGTAGAGCAGTCGTCTGGTAATCTGGAGGTTCCCGGGCAGCATGTCGAAGTGCAAGACACTTAACCCCTAATTGCTCCCGATGAGCAGGTTGGCACCTTGCATGGTCGCCTCCGCCGTCGGTGTGTGAGTGAATGGGTAAATAAAAATGTAAAAGCGCTATATAAATGCGAGTATTTTGATAATAGAAGATGCTTCTTTGTTTGCTCAAGGTGGTGGGAGGGTAGGAGCACCACAGACAAACATATCTGATTTATAGTTTCAAACAGTGTTCTAACGATCCAGTTTTTCTATTTTAACACTTTATGTGCAGCAGTTAATACTAAGATATATCATACTTTATTTTGACTTTTCAGGGGTTAAAAATTCCGCTACATCACTGATATAGAGTGTCTTGTCATAACATGGGTCTCCCAGTCCTTCCGCTCTGCAGTAAACACTAAATACATTTACTGTTATTCTTGTTCCCACTTTATCCAATCAGGAGAGAGAACTCCACACTGCAAGAATTGTCTGACAAATATAAGAAATAAAAGCTAGTTTTCTTTAGCAAATGTGTCCTTGAAACAAGTCAAATAAACTACCAGTCTGAGTGCATTAAGCAAATTTGGCATGGCAAGATTTCTTTAAATAATAATATCTAGGGTTCTCTCCTGATTGTATAAAGTGGAAAAGAAATGTTGTGTTTACTGCAGAGCGGAGGAACTGAGAGACCCATGTTACTGACCAAACACTTTATATCAATGATGGCCGTCAGAATGTAGAGATATTTGCCACTTACAGCGCCTTTTTAATATTGTCATTGTTTTTGTTTATAACGTAGCCTGGTTTGTTTTCTTGCATTGTTCAGGAGATGGACATGTTATATCCACAGCCCAATGAGATGAGGCAGTATTGCTCGCTATTGTTGTTGTTTTTTGAAGTTTTCTTTTCTGTCGCTCTCGTTCACAATGCGGTTTGTTTTTCTGGTGTTGTTCAGGATACAGACATCGCCCCAGCCCAGCGGGACGAAGTAGTGCGCTGGCTCACCGGCCTCCACCGCAGACTGCAGCTCTACCCAGAGACCCTCGTCCTGGCTATCAGCATCCTGGACCGCTTTCTGGCATCCATAAAGGTGAAGCTCACAGAAGAACTGAGTATTAACACAATGCTTTGATTTGATAATTGGATAATTGGTTTAATTCCATTCTCGATATACATTTCCCCCGCGGCCTACAGGACTGCCGCTGTGGGCTATGCATGGCAAAGTGTGACCCCTCGCGGACGTTCCAGCAGGGCGTTTTGTTTGGCGCACGTAACGCCCGGTTTCTGCACAGTTTCCGACTTGTTTATTAACTCTACTACAAAAACAGAAGGGGAGGATTATAATAAAACATTATTTTTCTATAGGAAAACGGCCTAGTTCCAAGAGGCTTAGGCATAGATCGCTGTGGTTGTTTGGCCTTTTATGGTAGCTGAGAGGCGGGGGTATCCTCTTCTAATGCCAAGACAGAAAAGCAATAAAGGGGACATTACTTTTTTACACAAAATCAATTACCGTACCCGCTCTCTCCTGGACAAAAGGCTTAGGGCTAGATCCTTCTTCACAGGGGGGCCGTTGAACTATTGTGGTTGGATCAGTAGAGTTTCCTGGCACCTTTGTCTTCCTGGTTTAAAAAAGAAAAAGGCTTTCCAGCCTTAACAAGAGAATAGGCTGTTCTAGTGCTGTATGATCATGGGACTCTCAGGCCAATCATCATGGACCTGAAAGGCTGTATTTACACAAGAACCTGATCTGTTCATCCCCGTCTAAACGAGTAAAAGAAAAGATCTGATCCCCCATATGGTTTCTCCCCGTTGAAACGACTGGGATGGTATTTCACCAAGCAGGATCGCACAGTTCGCCAAATTACTTTCCAAAAATAGAATTGATTAACTTATGATATTTAAGGGCGGTCAGGTGGCATAGCGGAGATTGCGTTCGTCACCAACGCCGGAGATGCTGGGTTCGAGCCCAGCTCCCGGCGTTGTCACCAGCTTGGCTGGCCGTTCACACTAATACAATTGGCAGTATTAGGGGGTGGGGAAAGCTGGCGGGTGGGTCCTGGGTGTTGTGGACAGCGACCCCTACAGTTCGGTCGGGGCGCCTGCTCAGCGAGGGTAGGATCTGGAGAGAGGTAGTGCGACCTTCCACACGTTACACTCTCCCAGTGAGAATCTGAGCGGCCAGGCTGGCTGCCGGCTGGCTGCACATGCGTCGGAGGAAAGCATGTGACAGTCTCCGGCCTCCCGGACCAACAGTAGGGGGGGGTGCGCAACAACCAGGAAGGGGGTTGGGAATTGTCATAACGACTAACAGTGGGATGGGAGAAAAATCGGAAAAAGGAGGGGGAAAAAGATAATAATATAAAAAAAAAAATAAAAAAATTATGATATTTAGGTCATAATGAACAATATGAGTATAAGGAAATATGTATGACTTTAATCAAATTCCTAAATCTAATATTCCAAGTTTAGGTTTACAGGTAAAAAAAATTTAAGATAATTGTAGGGGTGTAACGATTCAACCCCACTTTGATTTGATTACGATTATTCAGGCAACGATTCAATGCATCATGAAATCTCTTCATTTGACCACGATTCGATTTGATTAATTTTCTATACATTTTCTATCAGTTAATTCCCCAAAAAAAATTTGAATACACAAATGTCGCTGGGGGAACTGATTCACTCGGCATGAATGGACTATAGGTAAATAAAAACAATACACAAAAAAAAAAACATTAAATCACCCCCCCCCCCCGATTAATTTAGATTATAATCAATTCTAACATATTCAAATCGATGCATCGATTCTAACACATTATAATCGATGCATTTCGACTAATCGATGCATCGTTACACCCCTAGAGATAATTGAGATGTGTTTCAGAGTTATTTGGATAATCCTGTTTTGAAAAGCTCCCCAGAGCTGTCGGAGAGGATGGACGGAGACTCGTCAGGAACGGACGGGTGCCCGCTAGGGCAGAATTGAACCTATAACTTGTCAAAAGTAATTGCAATGCACACCCATAGCCTCTATGAAAATAAACTCTTAATTCAGACCAGCGGCTTCATCAGGGTTGGGTTGTTGATCCTGACGTCCATGTAAGTCCATATCGAATAAAGACTTTATTATATTTGGCAATGAGCATGCAGAAGCTTCAAGTTAAACAACAGTGTTGTGTGTGAGAACCCTGTGGCAGTGATAACGTGTCCCAGGTCACCGTGTAGCTCGTACTGATGGAGGGAGTAAAACTGTCTTCAGGGCCACAGGGGCCCCTGTACTGAATGTACTCCAGATAAGCCTGGTGTACGTGGGAGGAAACGCAGTGAAGTAGTCTCTCTCTCTCACACAGCCCTTTCAAGGACATTCTGGTAACAACATATACAGAATGTGTTATCGGGTGCAATGAGCGAATACAGAGTAACGTTAGACGACACCGAAAGCTTCAGATAACATTATTATTGACGAGCTATTGGCAAGTCCCCACATCATGCATTGAGTTAACATTAGTTACTGTATTACCTTGTATTCGCTATAAAGTAGTGGGTGTGGGGTTCACCACGAAGATGACTTATACGATTTCCTCAGCGCTCTTATAAAGACCAACACACCTCAGACCTAGTCCTAAGGCTGAAAGATCTCTGGAGCGTCGTCTGTGTTCCGCCATGTTTTCATTGCAAAACAAACCCACTGCTATATCGTTCCCATTCTTCTATATCATGGTATTATGCATGGCTTTGGCTTCATATGATGTCCCCTAAAGAATAACCTGGGGACCCATTTTGCTCTTCCCAAGACCCATGTCTGGGTCCTCCTGACCCCCACACTTTTTTTTTTTTAAACTTACATTTTTTATTAACATTTATAGACAAACAACACTTACACAATACCTACAATGACATCAACAACACAACAGTACATCCACATGGGCCCCTTGAATTTGGCCGCGCTCAGCCTCCCAGAACTCCATGAGAGGGACGACCCCCACACTTAGTGTATCTGGAGAACGGAGGACACTGCGCGACATTAATGTGCGACATAACCTACGCTACACTATCTTTTTCATAAACACAATTGTGCTGCATAACTACGGTAATACCATCAATACACACCTTTCACTGATGCAATTTTGCTGACGCAAGAGAGGAAACACTGACTTGTGAGTTAGTCATCTGAATCATAATTGAATGCTTACTTCCCGTCTGTCCACACACATTTGAAACACGTCTTCCGTGTGCAGTTCCTGACCATTGATTGATTGATTGAAAACTTTATTAACAGATTGCAGAATGGGTACAATACAGTACGGCTCAATACACACAATTGTTAAGGGGATGCAGACCAGAGAAAGACTTTCGTCTTGTTTTCATTTATGACAGATATATATCATGACATTTATGACATACATGACATACAGATATACAGTACTGTTACATTTGTGACATACAAGATATGCAAATATACAGAGATCCTAACAGAAAATATATACATACGAGGGGGAGGAAACTGTACATTAGGAGGGGGGGGGGGGTGTGTGTAGGGGCGTTCCACATTGATGTGGCATAATTGCTTGTTTGAGCCGAATCTGGGTTGAACATGATTTGTGGAACTCCCTCTGGTGTTGTGGTCATGGTATTCACTGACCTTTTGGAAGTATTTTGACAGGTATATGGGTACCTTAGTGGTGTAGTGTATCTTGTAGACCAGGCCCATTGCAAGTTGCTGTACTCTGTCGTCTACTCTAAGCCATCCTAGGTTGTCAAAATGGGCAGGGGTGAGGTGGGTTTTGTGAGTAAGGCCAAGCAGTAGTCTGACCAGTTTGTTTTGAGATGTTTGTAGCCTTGTTTTAAGGGCCTTTGTGGTGCTTTGGTACCATGAGGTGCAAGCATAGTCGTAGTACCCTTGAATGACCTTTCATGCGACAACTGATGGTTAAACGAAGCAGTAACCCGCGGGGATAGTGGCATAGTGGCACTTTAATATGTTATACTAGTTATAGTTGTGGTTATGATATTACTTACAAGCTGACAGCCACGTCATCAAAATGTCACCCGCTACAAATGTCCCTTTCACACATTATTGTTGAAAAGCTACATAATGTTCTCGTCGATATCTTTTAAGATATTGAGCTGGAGAAAAGGAGGGTTAAAATGACTGGTAACATAAGAGAAGATCTGGAACTGACCTGGTGTTCACCCTGTGTAGAGGAAAGCTGCTAAATATCTGGAACAAATGTCATGATAACCAACTTGCCACAGTCCATCAAGGTGTGTGTGTGTGTGTGTGTGTGTGTGTGTGTGTGTGTGTGTGTGTGTGTGTGTGTGTGTGTGTGTGTGTGTGTGTGTGTGTGTGTGTGTGTGTGTGTGTGTGTGTGTGTGTGTGTGTGTGTGTGTGTGTGTGTGTGTGTGTGTGTGTGTGTGTGTGTGTGTGTGTGTGTGTGTGTGTGTGTGTGTGTGTGTGTGTGTGTGTGTGTGTGTGTGTGCAACAGCTACGTGGGAGTCGGGCTGCTATCACAAGCAATATATTATATTGTCTCACGAGGTTCATAGTCGCAGTACATAAACCAATTTAATTGGTTCTCATGGATTCCTCTCTCCAGTGTGCAGATGGCGCACGCCCCGTGTTGTGAACACAATGACGTTGATCGTGATTCATTCTGTCCCGGTGCCGCTGCGGTGTTTTCAGACCGCTTTAGCGGTGTAATAGTTGTCATTTGTCAAATCAACGAAATACTCTTGACTCTTGGACCACAGTGACTTGTTGACTGATGCTTCATTTCTTCTCCCCCCTCAGGCGCGTCCTAAGTACCTGCGCTGCATTGCCATCGCCTGCTTCTTCCTGGCTGCCAAAACCAGTGAGGAGGACGAGGTACATACTACATACACAGATTTAACATGATTACTATTAACCCTCTAAACCAGTGGTTCTCAAACTATGGGTCGCGACCCAAATTGGGGTCGCGGGTAGGTGACAGTGGGGTTGCGCATTGGCAAGTAAAATGTTATGTTCTGGCAACATATCCTGGCTAAATAAATTTATTTCTAATAAATATGCACGATCAAGTTCAACAACGTGTGCTTTTATTTTGATATTCCTTAATTCCACGTTGAAATTCCACGATGTGGGGTCCCCAAAAAAATGCCTAAATAAAATGGGGTCACGGTATGAAAAAGTTTGAGAACCCCTGCTCTAAACTTTAAGCCTACATAGGCAAAGGTTTTGCCAATTCTGAGCTTATTCTTTGTGTCAGTATCAAGTGTTATACCTTTTTTGATTCAAGGGGAACCTACCCTTTTATTTCAGGTGCAGTGTAAAGTCACCATCATGTATGTGAGCATACAATATCTGACATAAAAAAAACGCCCAGTGAGAAAAAAAAACTTGTTTTGTTAAATAATTTCATAATTCAGCAGGGAATTATAGTTTTTTTCAACATGGAAAGTTCTATTGAGGTGTTCTGAACCTCCATGTGAAGGTTAGCAGTAGCACGAATAAATGGAAGCAGATACGGACCACTAGCCTATAGCTTAATACTCTGGGAGACGTGTTTGTGGTCAACAGCTAGGCTAGATGCTTCACTATATTTGTGAACATGAGCTACACTCTCCCAAAGCAAGAAACCAGAGAAGTAAGAATCAAACCTGTGATGTCATCAGGTATAAGGTCTGGAGCTGCTCCATTGACGACGCATGGGAGGCTGATTTTGTGCACCCAGAGAATGTTTATTTGAGTTCAACTCAAATGAGCTTTATTCTATGGTTGTGTTTTCACTTCTGAAGCAGAAAATGTGTCCGTTGTCTACACAGGACATCCCCCTGGGTGCTCTGTGTGTCACCTTTACTATCTCTCTCTCAATTCATTGTCTATGGAGCAGCTTCAGACTTTATACTTGGATGACATCACAAGTTTTAGTTGTAGCACTCACTGTGCTTGCGACAGTGGCTGGTAATCCGGAGGTTCCCGGTGCGATTCCCGCTCCTCCTGGGCAAGACGCTTAACCCCCCCTGAATGGGTAAAATGTGAGGAATAAATTGTAAAGCGCTTGGATAATTTGGATAATAACATTTACCATTTTATTTTACCATTAGGGAGAGAGATGTTCATGTTGACTAATATGCTTGGACTGTCTTTGCCTATAAGAATAACATGTATGAATTCTTAAATTGGGTGTAGTTCCCCTTTTAATGGTCCAGTGTCTTGTTCAGGAACACTTTGGCAGCGAGAGTGAGAATCACAAATTACCAAGCGCCCTCCAGTCAGCAGCTCACAGCTGGGATAATTCCAGAAGCCCATGTAGCGTGCGTCTGTCCTTGGGATACAACTACAAGTGGCTACTACAACATAGCTCACTGTGTTTCTGAACGTGCCAGATTGGCACCAAGTAGAATTGGGTTGACCCGTCTTGTCAGCCTGATTACTGTGGTTAGCATTGTCTCCTGATTTAATCTCAGCGGTGTCTGTCTGTCTGTCTTGCAGCGTGTGCCATCACTGCAGGACCTGATTAGTTGCAGTGACTGTGGTTGTTCTCAACCGGAGGTCCTGAGGATGGAGAAGATCATACTAGACAAGCTCGACTGGGACCTGCACACCGCAACACCGCTCCACTTCCTGCACATAGTATGTTGTTGGCATCTCTGCTCAGTCTGTCCATCCAGATGGTTCTCGAACCATGACCATGTACTACTGCACCACCACCCGACTGACTGCACTCAAACCATAACCACATACTGCACCACCGCTCGACTGACTGCACTCAAACCATGACCACGTACTGCACCACCACCCGACTGACTGCACTCAAACCATAACCACGTACTGCACCACCACCACCCGACCAACATAAATCCAGCAGTTGTTGAATTGGTTGTAATAGTTTTCCCAACAGGAGAAACGCTATAGACTCCTATGTGAGACTCTCTCTCTGTATTATGCAATTACTATGCTGTCTTGTTAAAAATCATTTGTATTTATGTAAATTGTCATTGCAAATACTCAAATGTAACACAGAATGTGTGTGTGGAATAATAATAATGTAACAACGCCAATAATTTATACCAACAAAAAGTGCATAGCGCTGCTAATTCTATTTGCTGTTGTCAATTTAAAACGTGGTGAAATGCCTTCAGTGTGTCTAAACATTTTCAGCATATTTTAACAATACCACGAAAATACTGATAAACCGTGATCATTTTGGTCACTATGATCGTGATGAGAAATGTTCATACCGTTACATCTTTTTTTTTTTTTGTATATTATCTTTTATTTTTTCTTCTTTTTCCGTTTTTCTCCCATCCCAATGTTAGTCGTTATGTCAATTCCCAATCCCCTTCCTGGTCGTTGCGCACTCTACCCCCTACCGTCGGTCTGGGAGGGCGGAGACTATCACATGCTTCCTCCGACACATGTGTACCCAGCCCACCGCTTTTTTTCACCCGGCAGCGCGGACTCTCACTGGGAGAGTGTAACGTGTGGAAGGTCACACTACCTCTCCTAGATCCTTCCCTTGCTGTGCAGGCGCCCCGACCGAACTGTAGGAGTCGCTGTTTACAACGACCAGGACCCACCCTCGCTGGGTTTCCCACCCACTAACACTGCCAATAGTGTCAGTATGGACGGTCGGCCAACCCGGAAGCACCACAGCTGGATTCGATCCCACTGTCTCTGTGGTGGTAGACAGACGCTTAGTCCGCTGCGCTACCCGGCCGCCCCATACCGTTACATCTCTAATGGACTGTTTTTGGCTAGTAAAAATTACCACACACACACACACACACACTGTGTGGCATATATTTGGATTCGTCCTCATATCTGCAAATGGTCTCCTGAAAATAACGATTGGATGAGAATCAATTTAATATAGAATGGTTTCAGTGGAGTTGCATTGCCAGAGAACAACTTGGACCCAAGGGAATCTCCTGTCAGCTGTTGATTTTGGCCAACACTGATAGAAACACTGATAGAAACACTGATGGAAACACTGATAGAAACACTGATGGAAACACTGATAGAAACACTGATGGAAACACTGATAGAAAATGAACTTGGTTCCGTGTAGAACGTTTATGTTGTTAAACGTATCTATTCACAAGTTTGGCATCCAACCAGAGTACAAATGTAACAGTAAAGTGCAGTAGTAATACAATGTGATTAAACTGGGTTTAAAATATATAAATGAGTACTACTGTGTGTAGTGCTAATCAGAGTTCTAGTATTAATATGTACATAGTTCTAGTATTAATATGTACAGTGATACAGGTATAAAGACAGTATGGGCGTAGTCATACTGGCCAGCAGCGTAACTAGTAAGAGTCATGAAGTTCAACTAACGGAAAGAGATGATGGCAGAATTGGGGCGGGGCTTATGAGCTGAACAGGTGATGTGAGCACAGGTGTGAAGACGCTCTCTCCTCTTCCCCAGTTCCATGCGATGGTGTTGTGCTGTCGGTCTCAGTTGCTGGAGTCTGCACTAGGAGTGAACAGGTCTCAACATCTGGCCCTGCTCACCCAGCGTCTGTTTCACTGTCTGGCCAACCACAAACTGCTACAGGTACACACACACACACACACGCACACACACACACACACACACACACAAGTGGTGGAAGAAGTACACGGTTCCTTTTACTTAACACATTGGACGCCAGCAGCAGGGGGCGCTGATGGCCTTCAGCGCCAGTGTGTTATTCAATGGATATAGTTTTAGAATGCCAAACTTGCGAGTCCTAAAACTATATTTTATATTATAGCTATGGATCTAATAACGCCGTCGACTGTCAGTGAGTTGCTTCTGGTCAACATGCAAAAAACAGATTGTTTTTTCATCTGTACATTTCTGTTTTATACCGTTTTGAATATGAGTATAGTTTGAATGATTCTGAGTAATTCCAAGAAAATACGAGAAAAAGGCATTTGAGTGTAATCCAGTTATCACGTTGTAATTTTTCGGCTGATTATCGAATCTTCCTGAAATCAATGCTAGATTATCATTATTATGTCTCCTCGTGCATACATGAAATGGCCCTCGTAGCGGGGTGCTAACTAAATCCGTGCACGAGTAAAGTCGGGTTAACTAGCCCAACCGTTCCGTGCCAATCACGAGTATACTCAGGTTTTGGATGTCCGATATTATCGGCCTACCGATATTATCGGCCGATATCGGCATTAAAATGTGATATCGGAAAATATCGGTATCGGTTTTCAAAAAAAAAAAAAAAATTATTTTTTTACATTTCTATAACCTTTATTTACCCAGGCAAGCAAGTAAGAACAAATTCTGATTTTATTTATTGTCAAAAGTATGCATAATGTTGTGTTAATTCCACAACAAGAGATATGTAATGTTAATTACCTGAAATTATTCCATTTTTTGGGGGGGGGAAACCCTGCATATATCAGTATCGGTTGATATCGGTTGATATCGGTATCGGAAATTAAGAGTTGGACAATATCGGTATATCGGTATCGGTAAAAAAGCCAATATCGAGCATCCCTATAATTAGCGATATCCATTCATTTTCATCCATCCAACCTGATGTTATCATTGGGAATGGGTCTGAGCTCGCAAAAGGGAAAATACCGCCGCCCATCGTCTCCCGGATGGTATTGCACATCATTGGATTGGCTGGGAATGTGCATCGGAAAAATAACTCCGGTCCGGGTTTTGCTTCTCGGGCAAGCAGTATCGTGTTACCAGATTGACTGAGGACCCTCAGAGCAGCGTCGATTATGTGTTTTGGACTATAACGTTGGATCAATAAATGCAATCGATATTTGGAATGGCGATCAGGAATTGGATTAATCTTTTTGCAGAACATCTGATGTGAGGTAAGGAATTTATGTTACGAACCTTGGGTTAATCAGATGTTCCTATCACCGCCATCGGAGCGTGTGTGTGTGTGTGTGTGTGAGACGTTAGCGCTGAGCAAGTCACGAATAAGCGATTTTCAGCCCGCTTTTGTATCGTGCATAAGGACACATATACTCTCGATAATCTAGCATTTATTTGAAAACGATTCATAAATCAGCCGAAAAATGTCAACGTGTTTTGTGTATTCCACTAAAGGACGATTATCGCGGATTTCTCTGGAATTACTAGAAATCTCCAAAACTATAAATTTTTTTTTTTTTTTATATCTTTTCCCCCCTCCTTTTTCCTCCGATTTTCTCCCATCCCAATGTTAGTCGTTATGCCAAATCCCAATCCCCTTCCTGGTCGCTGCGCACTTACCCCCCACAGTCGGTCTGGGAGAGTGGAGGCTACCACGTGCTTCCTCCGACACACGTCCAGCCAATCAACCGCTTCTTTTCACCTGGCAGCGCGGATTCTCACTGAGAGGGCGTAGCGTGTGGAAGGATCACACTATCCCACTTAGATCCTATCCACGCTTAGCAGGCGCCCCGACCGAACTGTAGGAGTCGCTGTTTACAACGACCCGGACCCACCCCGTCAGCTTCTCCCACCCTCTAATACTGCCAATTGTATTAGTGTGAACGGCCAGCCAAGCTGGTGACAACCCCGGAGCTGTGAGCTGGATTCGAACAGGCGAATCCAGCCGCTCCGGGGTTGGTGACGAACGCAATCTCCGTTACGCCACCTGACCGCCCCAAAACTATACTTGTATTCAAAACGGTATAAAACGGAAATGTACCGATATAAAAACAATCCGTTTCGTACATGTTGACTGCAAGCAAGTAATTGATAAGTGACAGGTGTATTAGACCCATAGCCATAATTTAAGATATAGTTTAAGCGTTCGCAAATTTCCCCGTCCTCCCATTGACTTCAGTGCTGGCACGCTATCCCTAATTTGGTCATATGGGTGTGGCTCTGAATGAGTTAAAGTGGTATTTGGGCCAGTTATGCTGCTCTGAGTAAAGGTTATGTTAAAGTCGTATGTGGTCCAGTTGTGCTTCTCTGATTATGTTCTTCTGAAATTGGCAGGCTTCAAATGAGAAGATTTAGAGATTAATTAAAAAAAAAACATTATCTTCATACATTTTTGCCATGTTTTCTATGCAAAATCTTTTTCTTCAAAGTAACTGATGGCTTCAGATAAATGTACAATATTTCCTTTGAAATGTAGTGGAGTAAAAGTACAAAGTTCCCTAAAATGAAAACACAAAACTGTACTTAAGTACAGTACTTGAGTAAAAATACCTTTTCACATTAGGAACGGTTGCCTCCGTTCCATTCCGTTCCCGAGAACAATAGTCCCCACTCCCCCGCTGGGCAGCTTTCACACTACCAATCTCGTTTCGTTCCCGAGCACACTTGAGGGAGCAACACCCAGATGTTGGCAAAGCTGGCACTGCCACAGACGCGCTATAGCTGGCGCTTCAACCCTTCTTTGCTCTCGGAGAAAGCATTTATGGAAACGTATGATACCGGTGATGTCTCTGATGCTACATTGTGGGAGTCTGTTATGGTGGTATTGAGAGGGCACATTATATCTTATGAAGCCTCTGAAAAGAGAGAAAGACGTAAGCGCTTGGCTGAAATTGAAACACAACTTCCCTCGTTGGAGCAGGTTTACAGACTCACAATCCCAAATGGACCTAAATAATATTTTAAAATTGAAGTATGAATACAACTCTACAGCAAGCCTCTTCCGTGTTTTGGTACAGTTGTGTCCACACTTGAATCGTTGCGTGCCCGTTCCGTGCCCGGGGATGCCTGAATCGTTCCCCAGACCACCTTTTCAAGTGGTCCCGGCCACGGAACGGTTATCCGTTCCCGGGGACGGAACGCAGCGTTCACACTACACGACTTTTGGGGCAATCGTGCTCGGAAATGGCCCCGGGTCCCGTCCCTAGTGTGAAAGCACCCTTACTTTCCACCACTGCACACACAAACACAAACCCAGTGCTGTTCTGTTCTGCTCTGCAAAGGCAAAGTAATCCGGAGTAATGAAACCCTGAGAAATGACTTGAGTTATAGTTGGTCAAGACAATTTTGTATATAATGTATATCACACACTGTTATATACCATACCTCATACCTCTATAATCTGTAGTCACTGATGTTGTGGCCTTTTTTTTCTTTTTTCTGGTTATTATTAACTGTAAACTGAATTTCAATGAATGATTATCTCAAGCTCTGCCCTCTTTTCTTGATCCTCCAATTACACCTGGTGCGTGTGTGCGTGTGTGTGTGTGTGTGTGTGTGTGTGTGTGTGTGTGTGTGTGTGTGTGTGTGTGTGTGTGTGTGTGTAGGTACGAGGATCTATGCTGGCGTTGGCCCTCATCACCTTGGAGCTGGAGACCTGCTGTCCTGACTGGCTTGTTCTAACCATAGACCTGCTAAAGAAGGCTCAGGTGTGGTTGATATTGGTTTTTCATTAGGCGATGCTGATATTTAGAGAGCAGGGCGGTCAATATAATGCTGATAAAATACAACAATTCCATAATAACAAATGAGACACAAAGTATTTTCTTTAGTAGATCTGCACTCTACTTAATATTTTTAATTGACAAATGTATCAAATTAAATAAATTTATTGGAAATAAAAATTAATTTTATTCGAATCAATTGACACTTGTGGGATTAGTGCTAACAAGGCATAGTAAGGCAAGGGATAGTGCTAACATGTTTATAACTCTGTCGATTATTATTCACAAGACGTTCTGGCTAAATACATTGGCTTGCATTTCAGTGCTAGCATACATTAACATAGTCAAGTGCAACAGAGTCATCTGTCAAATGCAGATGCAGTCAAATCAATAAATCCGTCAAAACAACTGCATATGACACCAGATGGCTGATGTGAATTGGCGACGATGCATTAGCCTGCGTGTGGGTTTGTCGGAAATCATGTGTCGGAATAATGAGACAGTACTAGGGTTGCCGTGGTGATGTGAAATATAATAATAAACCCATGACACCACCGGTATTACCAGTGACACCTGACATTTTACATAATAATGCACAATATCTGTCCGTTGTGTCTAGTCTGTTTTTAATTCATTTTCAATGACTAGTATCCATTTGTTTGATGACAGACAGAGTTGATGTTCGGTTCTAATTAAAAAATAAACCAACTGACGTAATACCTTCCATCAATTTTCAATCTGACAGATTGTTATTTAGTGCTTTGCTCAAACATACTTTTGCTGGTCTGGAGTCTCTGGACTGACCCTCTGAGCTCCTCCAGTCGAGCTTTCGCTGCTGTTCAAATCCTTGTGTCGCCTCTAGACCCCTCTTTCTCTCCTTCGCGTGAAGTTATTTCTACTTTACTAGAAATTAAAGTGAAACTTAAAGTTACTCTGTCCGCAGACACTTTATAATTACAGTTTATAATGGTCTCTCTGACTAAGTATTGATAACATATCTTTAAAATTTGATTTAATTTTTTTTATTATTGAGGTGAAAGAAACGATGATTCAAAGAAGGTTGACTGAGGGGTTGATGATTAGAATCGTCGATTTTCAGGGGGCATCCCTATAGATAACGCACACACAAATTATGTATTTATGTTCATGTTAATTACTAACAGACTAGAGACAAACATTGTAAATGCAGTCGGATATTTCTGAGATCTTTCAGGTACATAATGTGTTCAATCGACCACCATGTTGGAACATTGGGCTTGTAGGACATTAACATATATTATAGTATGTACTTGATGGCAGACACTGAACAATACTTTGGTAACACACACACACACAGCTGTCATGGTTGGCTTTAATCACTGACCTGCTAAGGCAGGCGTAATTAGATATGGTACGCCATCTCACACACAGACGCACTCAAGCATAATTACCCACCATTCAAGTTGAACTAGATGAGTGTCTTTGTGTTTCTGTACCACATGACAGGAGCACTGTGTCCCAGTACTAAGTCAGTTCTTAGATTATAATTTTTTTTGCACACCTCATGTATTTGCAGTTTTAGAATCAATCCAAATCACTTGGGAGTGTGGATGTGATTATATCACCAGAAGGTGATACAAGGATTGCGGCCCAAAGTGCTTCACAGCAGTGATATAGACATAAAGATAGACATAGGCATAAAATGAGCATAATTCAGAATAAGAACCATGCAAAAGGTGTAGACAGAAGTAGTGCAATAAAATGGCTTTACATAAAATAGAGTAACAATAGTGCAGTACAACAATCACAGTCTTGATGCAATGAGTCCAAGCAGCAGAGCGTATTAAAAGGCTATGGTGAAGAGGTATGTTTTAGCTTACTTTTGAAAATATTTAGTGTCCATAGGCAGGGTGTTCCATAGTTTTGGTGCATAATTCGCAAAGGCTGCATCCCCGATTCTCTTTTGGCTGTATTTGGGAACCTTTAATAAACCAAAGTAGATGATTGTAATGTTCTTGGGGGCACATGGTTGACAAGAGAATTAGCAATGTAGCTAATTCATTTAGTGCTTTGTACGGAGGATATAAAGTTTGAAAACATTGTTCCTCTGAAAACGTCAAACGGATCATTCTTCGCCTGAGGTACTCAATTGTAGATATTTAGATTTCCCTTGTTTCCTCATATCCCGCTTATAGCGGCATCTCTGATCAATTTCGGAATCTGTCCCATTAATGGATTGTGAGGCTGCACGTAACGGTAGAAAAAGTCAAGTGCAACTGAAAACATTATAATTGAATTCTAACAAAGAGGCTAGAATTCAAAAGTGTAGTTTCAGACAGAGGCCAGCTCAGAACAGTGAATGACAATAGCAAGTTGAAACTCCACCTAGGAGTAGCTTCAAGTCATGCAATGTAAAGTGATGGGATTAGTGCACTTTTAATTTAATTAATTCAGGAAGTGGATTTTCTTTAAAATTCTGATATTAACTTTTGCCATGAAAATGTCGTACCATGCGGCTGAGTGGCGCAGTGGGCAAGGCGCTCGCCACCAACGCAGGAGACGCTGGTATCAAGCCCAGCTCTCGGCGTTGCTGCCGGCTTGGCCGGCCGTCATACTAACACAATTGGCAGTGTTAGAGGGTGGGAAAGCCGGTGGGTGGGGATTGGACGTTGTGGACAGCGACTCCTACCGGTCGGTTGGGTGACACCGGTGCGGCGGTAACAGGAAGTAGCGGGGGCAGCGTGAGCCTCCCACGCGTTACTCCTCGCCACGGAGAGTTCGAGCTGCTGCGGTGAAAAGATGCGACAGGCTGCCTCCTCGTGTACCGGAGGGCACACGTGATGCAAGGCTTCTATCCTCACTACAGCCGACCAGTGGGAGGCATAGTCTAGCAATGTTCAAGACGGGAGGGAGGAATTGGATAATACAAAATTGGGATGGGAGAAAAAGGAGAAAAAGTGGATAAAAAAATTTAAAATGTCGTACCATCCAAGCTATGGACATATATATGAGAATGAACATTCGATCATCGGCAAGTAAACTGCAATTTATGTTTTAAAATATAAATTGAATTGAGAGCGAATGCACCCCAGCCCTGTTAACCCTCCTGTTCTCTTCAAATTTACTCTACACCATTTTTATCCTTGGTGTCATTTTGACACCAGCTGTTTAAACCTCCAGAAAATTCTCATAATCAAAACTGTTACCCAAATTCATGTTTCAGGTGCTTTGTTACTTTGTTCTTGACTACCTAAATAACCATTTAAATACCCCCCCCCCCCCCCCCCATTATACATCCAGAATATATAAATCACCATAAAATGTTACTAACTAACATTTTAAAGAAAGATCTTTTCTGCTCGTTTGTCACGCTCTCGTCAGCCCTGTCTCGTTTCTCTGTATGACACAAGATATAATATGGAATGTCTTCTTTAGAGACATGGTGGCTGGAAATATTGCACTTCCAGTGTCAGCATTCCAAAGGCTTGTTGTTGCTTCTTCTTTTGATTTGTACACTCTGCTGAAATGAGCAACCCAGTGCTTGCAAGTAGGTCCCATCCAACTCCTTCCAATTGTCCCCATACAATCCCCTCAAAATTCATCATCAAGTATATCCTTCTCAACTGATGGTGTTATGAAGAGCTTGAATGCTGACTTTATGTCTTGGACATGGCTGATCTGGCCTGGACCCATTTTTATGACATTAGCAGCACTAAGCCTACCCTGTTCAAGTGGAGAGCGGGACCATGATAACTTTACATTTTTGGAAGTGAACATGTCTGCTTGTGGTTCAGAGACAACAGGAGCATCTGCACTAAGGGTCTCATTATCATCAGAGGAGGATGCCTCATAATCAGGGTCTCAGACACATTCTCTTCTATGTCACTTTCACTCAAAGAGCTGTGACAAAACTTCACTGGCAGAAAACCTTTTTTTCTAGGTAATTTTCAATTGCGAGAACATGAAGAGAAACCACACAGAGCACCAAGAGAAATGCTTTAGAACCTCCCCTATGTTGCATAAACTACCAATGTCCTCACGGAAACCATATGTCCCCATGTTGCTGGAAATATCAGAGTTCTCGCAATGTGGGTATTATGCACCCCTCCCCTTGTTGTTGTCGTGCGTAGTCTCCCCTCCCCCGTGTGAACTATTGAGTGTTTCAGACTGCAGGTATGGTATGTTAGATTAGGGCCCGGCCTAAAGCAGAGAGATATTATTTTGCATGTAATGGTCACCTCAATATCATCCTAAACAACCAAAACAAATATGTGTAGAATGTTGACATTTGTATATGTTTTATACAGTTAAAACAGCATGGGGTCAAATTGACCCCAAGGAACACTGATGCGCACAAAGTGTGTACAGGACATTGAAAACAGCTCATTAATTTGATCTTTACCCATTTGTCCTCATTAAATTAGGAAAAGTCATGAAATAATAAGCAAAAACAGGAGGGTTAAGGAGGTTCTGGTGTCCCGATGGAAGACTGGCAGAGACCTGCCCACTTTGGCTGGTAGAGGGCACCACTGAGCCCTGATCACGCACAGCCAGCTGTAGTAGCAGGGAGATACGATTGAGGTGGGGAGTTGAAAAGAGGTGACGGTTAGATGTAATAATAATACATTTTAAATAATAATAATAATAATTTTTTTATTTCTAATGCACTTTTCATTCAAAGCGAATCTCAAAGTGCAGTAGGTGCATACAACAACCAAAGATCCAACTACAATAGTCATTAAGAATTTACAAAATAGAACAACACAAAATGAAGAGAAGGCCACGTTAAAAAAGCATCCAAATTCTGTGGAGATCATTCCCCAGGCGAGGAGCGGACGTAGCCTGGAGAGGTGGGTCAACAATAACTACATTCTGCTGTTCCATCTCTTCCCAGATCGACAGTTCCGAGCTGATCCACTGCCGAGAGCTGGTGGCCCGTAGTCTGTCCACACTGAAAGCTTCCCTGCCTCCTAACACTGTCTACATCTACCAACCCCTGCACAGCCAAACCCCAGCCCAGCCCCAGCCCCTCGACCTGGCCTCCTACCGCTACACTCAGGGTAGGATGCTTTATCCATTAAAGCTACATGGCGGTTAGCTACAATGTTGTCACTCTCTTTTCATCCGTTTGTTGAACAAGGACATACAGTGTCATGCAAAGCGCTGTTGCATAGATTGAAGTTACACGTGCCCTTCTCTCTCCTCCAAATAGCCAATAGTGAACGCTGCTAGCATTATCTTTCCATGAGCTTTGAAACGGTTAGCATTAGCTTTGCTATGACGTTTCTGTGATAAGCCATTATTTCCTTGAGCTTTGAAACGGATGTTACTGTGATAAGCCATTATTTGCATGACTTGAGCTACTAAAAGTAAACGGTGCTGTCTTGCCGTTGTACTGACGGTTACTGTGACAAGCCATTCTCTCCATGATGAGCTTCATGGTGCAAACTTCATGGTGAAGTTGATGTAAATGTAATGCTCTGCCCACTAGGGGGCAGTGCGAGCAAATTAATGAATGACTGACTCGTTGAATTAATCAATTGGTGACAGTTCCGGTCATAGAGGTGCTTCGCATCTCTCAAACGAATCACACAAATACTAACCCTTACACAGAAAAACACATAAGAGACACACACAGAAAAGATGGGGGGTTGGGGGGGTAGCCCACAACATCACATGTGTGCATTAATTTACACAACAGCACCAGTGAAGAAAGTATACAATGGATAATGGGACAATGCAGCAGTCAGCCTCTAACATCGGTCACCACTGACATTCAGGCTTTTCTCTATTCATAAGGAAAAATGGCCTCGGAAAAATGGCCGAACGAGGGTGAAAGAACATTACAGGGAAGGATAAGATAAGATATGCCTTTTATTGGTCACCTTGGCATAAGTGGGCAGATACCATTTAAGGATGTGGTTTATAGTATAGAAATCTATTAAATGTTGTTTCCAGTGCTGTACAGAAGTTATAGCATGGGTGCTGTTGGTGGGTTAAACATTTACAAAAAACAGCTTAGGGTATGTCTCTTAGCTGGGGGGTATGTCTCTTAGCTGGGGGGTATGTCTCTTACCTGGGGGGTATGTCTCTTAGCTGGGGGGTATGTCTCTTACCTGGGGGGTATGTCTCTTAGCTGGGGGGTATGTCTCTTAGCTGGGGGGTATGTCTCTTGGCTGGGGGGTATGTCTCTTACCTGGGGGGTATGTCTCTTACCTGAGGGGTATGTCTCTTAGCTGGGGGGTATGTCTCTTACCTGGGGGGTATGTCTCTTACCTGGGGGGTATGTCTCTTACCTGGGGGGTATGTCTCTTACCTGGGGGGTATGTCTCTTGGCTGGGGGGTATGTCTCTTACCTGGGGGGTATGTCTCTTACCTGAGGGGTATGTCTCTTAGCTGGGGGGTATGTCTCTTAGCTGGGGGGTATGTCTCTTAGCTGGGGGGTATGTCTCTTAGCTGGGGGGTATGTCTCTTACCTGGGGGGTATGTCTCTTACCTGGGGGGTATGTCTCTTACCTGGGGGGTATGTATCTCTTAGCTGGGGCCTGGGGGTATGTCACCTGGAGGCATGTCTCTTACCTGGGGGGCATGTCTCATAGTATGTGATCTCTTTAATGGTTCTGACACAGGGCAGAGTGAAACTGCACAGTGCAATGGTTACAAAAAAAGTTTAATCAATCTCTTCCTGAGAAAACCGGTGTCCAATTAAAAAAATAAAATACAACTTTCTTTTTTAATCCAGTACTCTCTCTAAAGGAGTAATTGAGACAAGTGCCCCCTCTAGTGGCGGGCTTGATATGTTCAATTCCTTCTGCTTTTAGGGGTGACTCGTTGCTGAAGTGAGACTGACATGTCTAGCCATGGGACATGTTTGTGTTCACTGACACGGTCTTTGAGTCTGCGGTTAGTGCACCACCCACATAAAAAACGCACACAGGGGCAAGGGTGGCAGACCAGGTGTTGGCATATCTGAGCCGTGTGTGTGTGTGTGTAGGAGCGATAATAATGAAGTGTTGAGAAGTAGTGCTGAAACTTATGCAACTGCATTAAATTCATACCGTCGTCACGTTGGAACTTTGCAGGGACCACAGCTGGTTCCTCCTCCAGGGACCAACCCCTCTGTGCCACAGCTCTGCCCCAGACGTTGGCTGGCGTGGAGGGGAGCCTGCAGCCCTGTCCGGCTCTCTTGGCCCCACCGAGACCCCACCACCACCACCACCATCACCACCTGCAGCAGGTCACGCTGCGCTGCAAGGCCTCGGCCAAGCGCAAGGTACCATACACACATGTTGTGTTGATGGATGTGATCATGTTCTCTGATGTGTTTACTGGCTTTTATTGTTGTATTGATAGTCTCCCTCTATATTCATTTTGTTGCGCTGGGCCATTAGTAATAATAATAATAATAATAATAATAATAATAATAATAATAATAATAATAATAATAATAATAATAATAATAATAATAATAATAATAATAAATGTTATTTGTATCGCACCTTTCATACAAGAATTGCAGCCCAAAGTGCTTCACAGCAGTGATGCAGACACAAAATGGACATGGGTGTAAAATGAGCATAAAATTGGCATAATTATAGACGATCGATGAGCAGAGAATTTATATTAAAACCTCCCTGAAAATCTATTAGTGCTAGAGAAAAATGAATTTCCCCAAAAACATGTATGGGGGGCAAAGTTGAATGCTTTTAACTTTAATAAATGTAAAACCCCAAACGATAAGCTAATAAAGAGTGGATCTCGGTGGCTCAGTGCGCTTACGGCCATGGGTTTGAATCTGGCTCGTGACCTTTCTGACACGTCACGTCATGTCTGTCCACACACACACACGCAAAAATAACCTCAAACATACTCTAATGAACCTGGTCCTGACTGCAGGTGGAGGAGATGGAGGTGGATGAGTTCTTCGATGGGATCAAGCGCCTCTATAACGAAGATGGCAGCAGCAGCAGTGCCACCACCACCACCACCACCACCCAGGAGGGGGGAACCACAGCGGGAGTGTTAGTGGGAGGAGAATGCGGGATTCCGGGGCTGGGGGGCTGCAGTGTCCTGTTGTCCCGACAGGAAGGCAGCACCTCCCCCTGCCCACCTCTGCAGCCCGTCAGCGCCTCCTAGACGAGGCTTGTTCTTCTCTCTGTCCAACCAGGGGCTCCGGTTTCCTCTAGTGCATCTGGGTTTCGAAGATCGTGTTTTTTGTTTTTGTTTTTCCATTTCAGTGGGATGCTTTCAACTGTACCGTACCATTTGGTATCCCCAATTGCAATCCACGTGAATATATGTAACAACAAATGGGGATGCCAAATGGTAGCACACGAGAGCTTTGCCATTGAAAGCAAAGAATGAAATTCAATAGGTGATGATAACACCGAAAAAGCGAGGCTTTTCGTTCCCTGGGAACGAGAACGTCAAAAGTACTACAAAGAAAAGTAGTACAGTACAGGAATACAATTTAAACAAAGATGATTTTCCTGCCGGAAGATGCTTATTGGAAACCCGGTTCTCTCTGAGTTGCCACTGGGAAAAGACGCCCCATCGTGTTCAGAGTGTTTCGCAGTTCCAAGTCAGTTGTCGCCAGCACCGTAGCCTGAAACGCAGAGCCCCAAAAAAACAACAAAATAAAAAATAAAAAAGCTGCTACTATCTCATTAACTATTTGTTGAACACAAATACAAAAGGTTAAAAAAAGATAAATAAATATAAAAGGGCAAAAAGGTACCATTAAAAAAAAAATTAAAATCAAGTAGAATTTTTCTTCCCAGAGTCTCTCTCTCTGTATGAATATTCTCTTTTGACTCATGTAAAGAAACCTGTCACTGTTTGTCAACTTATCTCTGTCTTTCACTCCCTTTAACATATCGTTCTCTTTTTTATTCATGTTTTCTCTTATCCTTCCTTCATTCCTTCCTCCTCTCACTGCTCCACACCGCCGCTGTCCCTAACCCATCACTTCTCTCGTCACTTAGATGATTATATCAGTCGAATGTAAGGATGTTGTGTTTGTATAGATGAGTCCACGTGTGTTGTCATTCGCCCGAGTAGAAAACTAAAGTGATTTATTTTTAGTGAAGTGCAATTTGATTGTTAATAAGATGCTAATATAAATATCCCCCTATCTCCCTCTCTCTCTCTCCCCCTCCTTTCAGCTTGTTGTGGTAGCTTGACTGAAGAAGGACTTTTTAAAATACTCCTGTGTCTATGAACAGATGAGGCATTTTACAAGTGATTTTAGCAATATAGCAATATATTGTTTTTGGATTTTGCCCAAAGTAGTTTGTGCAATTGTGGGTGTTTTGACCAGGTTCACAGCTTTGTAACCAGAAGCAGAGGAGTTAAGGCGACTACCTAAACTTTGCTGTTCAAGAGAAAAAACACATACAAAAAAACATGCTCTGTTTTCATTTTGTTTTTGAAGTTTTGTTTTATATATTGTTATTGCAAAAAGCTCTTGTTCCTGCTTTGGCGTTGTTGGTGACTGACTCTGGACTGCTGAATGTCTTCTGGCACCATTAAAGACAAAAAGTGTCCCAAACTGTCTCTTGGTTTTCATTTTCATCCGTTTTCAAATATGATGAAACTTTTGATCGACGTGTCATTTATCTAAACGTTTTTGTGTGAGATGGTGGGTAGTGATTGGGTTACTGATATGCAGAGCTTTTTATCAAAGTCTGATCATCTGGGCCCAGGAGTTCAAAACGTTTAATCCCTGTCTGATCGGATCAGATTTGGATTAATTCATTTCAACTCATTATGAATTGAAAATGGGGGACCCTGATGTAAACAAGACGAAAGTCTTTCTCTGGTCTGCATCCCCAAGGTGTGTATTGAGCAGCTGTACTGTACCCATTCTGCAATCTGTTCATTAAAATGTTCAATCAATCAATAGGGATTACAAGTTTTGAACTGAACATGAAGCGGGGGAGGGGACGGGGTGTGTAGCCTACCTGTATATAATTAAAATGTCATGCATTTTATAGTTAAAACTTAAATGCATTGGAAAATGTATGAGAGGCCTACATTATTTTGTAGCTATTATTGCCTTGTCCGGCTTGTGCAACTAAAATAGCATAATATTTGTCAAGCTCTTGGCATGTGATGACTCACTAGAAGCCCGTGAGCCATTTGGGATCCCGCCCCATACAGTCTCCCCCCGCGCGGAGGCGCTTCAGGTATGCAGGTGCGCACGAAGTTAAGACCGCTGTGGCCCTGAGGTGGGTGGAGTTATATTTCCTGGTGTAAAAGCGACAAGACGTTGTTTACAACAAACCTCCCGACCTTTGCAACTTGGATGTATCATCATCATGGCTAACGTGACCGATTTCACACAGGATTCGGTTTTATACTTTCTGCGGAGCAACGGCGGCACCGTGAAAAACTCCGACCTGCTGTTCCACTTTAAAGCTTTCCTGCGGGACCACGAGGACCGGACTCGGTACCGGGAGCAGTTCAAGAAGTTCGTCAACTCCGTGGCGACTGTCAAACAAGACGAGGGGGTTGTAAACGTTGTGCTGAGGAAGAAATTCAGGGGGCATCTCTCTCCTGGAAACCCGGTGGTACCCCCCGGTGGTGGTGGTCAGCAGTCGCCCAGGCAGGCCGGACGAAAGCCAGACCAGGCGAAACCGAGAGACCGAACCCCGGAGAAGAAGACAACCTGGCAGCCTTCAGCCCAGATATCCCCCCTGCTACACCCGAAACCACCACAAACCACTGAGAGTTTCCTCTTGGCGTCGGCGGGAATCCACAGCAACAACAACAACAACCAAGATGAGACTACCAACTTCAACTTGGAGAAACCTCTCCAAAGCTCCTCTCCATTGGCGCCGAAGTGCGCAAAAAAACAGCCCCATGCAAGTACCAACTTCCCATATCATACTAAAGGGACTGCGAGTGAACAGAACTCTAAAGCAGAAGTTACTCCTCTACCTGAGTTCACTCTTAGAGACCAACCCATTTACACAGGTGCTCAACTGGGACAGCCCAGTGAGCCTTTAGATCACCACCAGAGAAGGAACCACTGCCCCCCTCCTACTGATCTGCAGCCCAGTGAGCCTTTAGATCACCACCAGAGAAGGAACCACGGCCCCCCTCCTCCTGATCTGCAGCCCAGTGAGCCTTTAGATCACCACCACCAGAGAAGGAACCACGGCCCCCCTCCTACTGATCTGCAGCCCAGTGAGCCTTTAGATCACCACCAGAGAAGGAACCACTGCCCCCCTCCTGATCTGCAGCCCAGTGAGCCTTTAGATCACCACCAGAGAAGGAACCACTGTCCTACTGATCTGCAGCCCAGTGAGCCTTTAGATCACCACCAGAGAAGGAACCACGGCCCCCCTCCTCCTGATCTGCAGCCCAGTGAGCCTTTAGATCACCACCAGAGAAGGAACCACTGCCCCCCTCCTCCTGATCTGCAGCCCAGTGAGCCTTTAGATCACCACCAGAGAAGGAACCACGGCCCTCCTCCTACTGATCTGCAGCCCAGTGAGCCTTTAGATCACCACCAGAGAAGGAACCACGGCCCCCCTCCTCCTGATCTGCAGCCCAAAGCAGCTCCCCTCAAGCCTGAAGAAATCCCCATACAAGAATCTGGCATAGGCGGAGGAGGGCCTCGGTTTGACCCGCAGGTGACCCGTCGCCGTGCGAAACACAGACAAAGCTACAAATCTGCAGTTTCATATGATGATGGTGGTGACTTTGATGACGATGAGGAGGAGGAGGATCAAAGGAGGCCAGGTCCAGCAGTGTGGGGTGCACAGCCGGTGAACGTCCCACGACTAGAACAAACGGGCAGAGCCATCATCTCCAGCTTCTCCTCTGACCCCCCTGCTCCTCTCCCTCTCCCCCCCTCCACTCTTCCTTCTCCTCTCCCTCTCCCCCCCTCCACTCTTCCTTCTCCTCTCCCTCTCCCCCCCTCCACTCTTCCTTCTCCTCTCCCTCTCCCCCCCTCCACTCTTTCTTCTCCTCTCCCTCTCCCCCCCTCCACTCTTCCTTCTCCTCTCCCTCTCCCCCCCTCCACTCTTCCTTCTCCTCTCCCTCTCCCCCCCTCCACTCTTCCTTCTCCTCTCCCTCTCCCCCCCACCACTCTTCCTTCTCCTCTCCCTCTCCCCCCCTCCACTCTTCCTTCGACTAATCTAGCGGTGAGAGACAGAAAGGATAACTTACCGGGGTGTAGAAGACCAGGCGGCGGGGTCCCAGTTATTTGCATATGGGGCACGGAAGAGGACAGAGAGGCTACCCACCATGGCCCACGACTGAGCTTGGGGCTGGAGCCAGGCCTGAGGATGGGGCAGGATCCAGGGGACTCCAAACCTCCTCGGAGCAGTCTGCCTTTGGAAGCAGAGTGCTACGTTCCCACTCCTGATGATGGAGCTGAATACACAGAGCCTTACCACAACCAAAGCCATCATAATCAACATGTCAATCTCGACCCTTCAGAGCAAAGGCTAGACCCAGGATTAGGGTCAGGGTTAGATCCGGTATTGGACTCTGGGGTAGGGTCCAAGTTAGACCCAGGATTAGCGTCTGGGTTAGATTCAGGGCTAGGGTCAAGGTTAGAAGACCCAGGGTTAGATCCAGTATTAGACTCAGGGCTAGGGTCAAGGTTAGATCCAGTATTAGACTCGGGGCTAGGGTCAAGTTTAGACCCAGGATTAGGGCCAGGGCTGAGGCCGAAGCTTGGCCCAGGAGCAGGGCTCTCAACCAGTCATAACAGCGTCTTCCCCGCCTCCTCAGAAGAATACTCCACCGGTAGTGACTGGCCAAGGTTTGCCGCCCTCTGCTCGGAGTGGGACAGCAGTGATGAGGCACTACACACCTCAACAGGTAGCTGGGGAATTGCTTTCCATGTTTTCGTATACTTATTGTAATTCACAGGTTTGGTTTTTAATTTACATTTAAAGGTTTACTTTACTTGGCCTAATACCTGTAACTGTAAGTCTGTGTACTTGACAGTTATAATACACTTTATATTTGTATAGCAAGGTAAGGTAGGTACTTTACAGGAAGTAGGTTGAAGTGGGTGCTATTGATCCATGTCCCTGATCTTTGTCCAAGAGTAAAATTAGTGCCCTTCATACAACAGTCATAAAAGAAAGGTTTGCATCCCTCATTATGAGTTGTAAAGACGTGAGTCACCCACTACATGATGCAGACTGTATTTATGACGGGTCCATTCTGAGCACTAGTTGGACACTTGGACAAAATGTCAGTGTTTCAGGGAAGATAAAGGATGCAGTAGTCTTCTACCGAGTGTGTTTTACATGCATATTCCAATCCAGATGATTCATGGTTAACATTTGGTTAAGATAAAAATGTTTGCATGTTCATATCCTTATGTTTGCATGTTCATATCCTGATTGCAAATATCCGTGCATTCGCAAATAAACAGAATATCCTAAATATTACCATGAAAATGTAGCTAACACAGCACATAAACGAATACTAAGGATCATACTTAGTGTCCTGGGTAGTGTAGGTAAATCCTAGGTATCTTAAAGGGGAATGGCATCTTTCATTCACATACATTCTTCCTGTTCCCTAGGACGGTACAGTTCGTTTTTGTAAAGACGCACCACTGGCACTGACCACTCTCTTCTAAATCTAGAAATCGGAGAGAGAGAACCCTCCCATCTGTGATGTCACTGGGATGTAAAATCTAGGGCTGCTCCATATACATTAAAATTGGTGTGATTCCCCATTAATCATGATTATTTTAATTAGGGATTTGGGATACAACTATGTTGTTGTTCATATGCCTCAACTCTCAACAAAGAAACAAAAATGCCTGCATGGAAAAATAGTAGGGCTGACCCCGAATAGTCGACTAATCGATCGAAAGGAGCCGTAGTCGACTGCCAACCTCTTAGTCGAATGCAAAAAAATAAAATAAAAAAATATTAGATTTTTTTTAATTTATATTTTTTAATCATTCTTTCCAAAAGCAAAGAGGCCTAGAAGCGTGTCTAACGCTAATGGCATGCATACCAGAGAGGCTAACTGCCTAAGAAAACTGGCACAGAGGCACTGAAAGAGGATTTCACCCATCTAATGAACACACTAGACTCGACAAATATCAAGATGTATCCATCAGAGGACCAATTGCATGCTTTCGCAGAGGACAAGAAGCCTTCCGTCGACTCCTTCAGACATTAAGCACCCCCCCCCACAGCCCAAATGGACTAGTATCGGCAAATTTCGGCCAATCAAAGTCGACTATCCAAATCCTTAGTCGAGGTCAGCCCTAAAAAAATAGTAAGGCCTAACAAAAATAATGGTTTGGTTCCGGTTGCCGACGACCCTGCCGATTTAGGTGCAACCCCATTTATTTTATCAGTTAAATTTTTTTTAAATCCGATTTCTTTTTATTTCTTTTTTTTTTACAATAAAGTTTCATAAAAATCTTAGTCAAACCTTTAGTATTATGGATATTAAACATGCTGGCAGAGTACATGCATCCATGTTGTTGTGAACATTTTAATTAAATAAAGAAATTCCCTATCCATAGTCGCCGTGGGAAAAAATAAAATAAAATAAATTCCCTACCTACCCATGGCCTTAACTGACAACCAACAGGAACCAAACAATATTTTTTGTTATGCCTAATTGAACCTCATGCCGTTGACTCTGATGTCTCAGGTGAGCTGGACAGCGAGTCCAAGGTCCAGGAGACGCTCCAGCGCGCCAAAGAGACCAAACTCCTGGCTCTGATGCACCGAGCGGAGAGGAAGTCCACCACGCCCTGGCACCACTCCACGGGGCACCTCGTCGACGACGCTCCCACCGACGACGACGCGCCGCGGCCGCCATGGCGCCACTCCACGGACCGTCTCCACGACGTCGGGAAGGAGGGGGCGGAGTCCAGCGACGGTTCCCCGTCCTCCGTGGTGGTGGTGCACCGGCCGTCCGCCGCCAGGCGAGTCAGCAGCAGGATACGGAGCCGGCTGTGCCGCAGTCTGGGCGCCGACCTGGATCAGCCCTTCGCTGGGGACGGGCGAGGAGGACGAGGAGGCGCCGCTGCCAGACAGAACCGCCTCCACCTCCTCTCCTCCTCTCTCAGCCTGGGCTGCAGTCTCTCCTCCCTTTCCTCCTCCTCTCAAAGCTTAAGTGATCTGGCCGAGGTGGAGAAGGGGGATGGAGGGATGAAGCCGGGCCTCCCCTCCTCTTCCTCCAAATTCCATCAACAGGTAGGATTCTGCGTTACTTTAGCCGATGCTCTTAATCCTCTTATTATCTCATCTGATGAATAATTGGAACAGAAAGCAGAATAAGTCCACATTTTGTATTGTGTGACAATAGTGTTGTTGTTTTTTATCGGGGCATGTTATTATGTGATGATAACTATATTCTGTTATGATCAGATTATGTCTGTTATCTCAATGTAGTGATTGGGTTACTGATATGCAGAGCTTTTATCTTAAGTCTCATCATCTGAACATTTCCGTAAAGATAAAGTAGGAGTGTGAGGGATACATTCCTCAGTTAGACAGTCTTATCTGGAGTGATGTCTGTAATGGGAAATATTAAAGGGACTAAACGATGAGCCGTTTACATTAATCATTCTGAGTCATTATTAATAATGGAAAGGTTTATTTCACCGTGGCCACAATGAAAGGACAGTTTACAGTCAGAGACAACATGTTAATACAGTAGCGTCTGGCCATAAACTGACCAAGAGCGCTGTTCACACGTATATTAAATACACAATTGAAATGACGTCCACTAGACACCCAGATAGGTAAACAAAGTCTGCCCGAAGGAGAGCCAGCCTTGGCTAGGCGGTGATGTTCGCGATGTTCCCAACTGGAATGTAAAACAATCTTGCTAGCAGAGGAAGAGATTTAAAGGGACAGTAGTGTCTGCCACACCTGAGCACATTATATAGCTGGTCAGTCAAGCTGTCTATAATGACATGATAATATATGTACAAGACTAACTAGTAACTTTTAAACTGTGATGTGTTGCTTAGAATAATAACAATAAAAAAAAAAGAGACACACTTATCTAGCTGCTGGGCATATAAAAGGATGCAAAGTACACACTCTTCTCTCTCTGGTTTGTGACAGTTTGTTTCCAGCACAAAGCTTGGTTCACAGGCTGTGTGTGTGATGTGTTCTTTTTCAGCCGGACCTGGTTCCTCTGGAGCCGCAGGTACATTTGTGGCTGGTGAACGGTGCCGTTGGGTCCTGGACTGACATCTACTCGCTGTTCAGAGACGACCCCACGCTGCTCAACAGGCGGGACTTCATTACTGGCTTCACTGTCCTCCACTGGATCGCCAAGCACGGGGACCACCGCGTCCTCAACACTCTAGGGTACGAGACGCTTCTTGTGTGAACTCTGAGCGGTGTGTAGCGCCTCACTGCTGCTGTCCCACTCCGAGCCTCTCGGGGAGGCAAACCTGGGCCCAGTTACTACTGGAGTATTCTTCTGAGGGGGGGGGGGGGGGGGGCGCTGTTATGACTGGATGAGAGCCCTCCTCCTGGGCCAAGCTTTGGCCTCCGCCCCGAGTCTAATCCTGGGTCTAGCCTTTGCTCTGAAGGGTTGAGATTGACGTGTGTTGACTATGGAGGCTTTAGATAGATAGATATATAGATACTTTATTAATCCCCTTGGGGAAATTCAGGGTATCTCGCAGCGCACACAGTATACAGACATTGACAGTTCTCATTCAGTTGTTTCACGTTATGTCTGCATCATGAATAAAAAATAAGCACATGATAAAATTCAATTAAATCATATCTATCAATATCAATAAGAGCGTGATGAGATAAAAGCAGGTGTATAAAACAAGTGTGTAAAAACAGGTGTGTAGGGAACAGGTCAGAGGTCAAGGTCCCCCGCACTATATTACGCTGTTGTACAGTCTGATGGCAGTGGGGGACAAAGGACCTCCTATGCCGCTCAGTCCGTGAGTGCAGGGAGATTAGACGTCCGCTTAATTGTGGTAAGGCTCTGTGTTTACAACAGCCTGATCCTGGTTGATTGCTCCATATGGAGGCAGTAGCAGTATGTTATAATATGATTGGGTTCGAAGGTGAGAGATTACATTTCTCACGCCTTTTTTTATTTGACCACATTTTTTAAAATAAATTCTGGCTCCTCCCGGGCAGCGTGTCGAGGTGTCCTTGAGCAAGACACTTAACCCCTAACTGTATGAGCAGGTTGGCACCTTGCATGGTCGCCTTCTTCACTGTCTGTGTGTTGAATGTGTGAGTGAATGGGTGAATGTGAGGCATAAATTGTAAAGCACTATGGATAAAAGTTGTTATAAATGCAGTCCGTCCGTTTAAGGGATAACACGAGAACGTCTTGGACTTATCTCCATCGTGGTCCTTGCTGACTAATATCCAAAGGTGAAAAGGAAGCTGTAGGAGCTGTATGACTTTGGTTTAGCAGCACAAATAAACATCCTTTCATAGATCTAGATTTAAGTTCTTGGGTACAGAGCTACAAGATACAAGATGCAAGAGTTTTATTTGCCTAGTTTTGGTATAAAATGTACTATAAACCCGGCTATGAATTATCTATATCAACAAACCTTTCTATAGAAAGAAGCATAATATGGATGGGGAGAAATGTGGAAAGTTTGTTGTGTGTAGGTACTAGGGAAATGGAGTTCCAAGACTTTGTGTGTAAGTAAAATGCATAAAAACTAGTTTTTCAGAAAACAACCTCAAAGTTTTGTATTGTAAAATGCCATACATTTTTATTTGAAACTGCTATTTACAAACAACACCCAATCAAACCATTAGTAATAGACAACCGAAACACATGCCTGATGTGATAACTGAATAACATAATAATAATGATGTTATTGAACTGAACAGAACTACACACAGACTACAAACAAACAGTGTAGTAACAGTGTAGTACCATCTAATAGGCAAAGACAATTTGAATAATATATTGCAAGTTTTCTTAATTTTATTTTTATATATGCAAATGAGGCACTTCCCCATTACATATGTGCACATTTATGGATGCAATCAGGCAAAATGAAGTTAAATAAACAACTAAATGTGTGTTATTGACGTTTTATTGTCACTAGTTTCATAGAAGACATGTTTAGGAAGCAAAATATAACAAAATCACTATCGTCGAAAAAAGGTGATCTTGGGGGTGCTGTCTCGCCTAAAAGGTCAAAGCATCCTGATGAAGAAGATTTAGCATTTTATCCTAGTTTTGTCTCTTGAAAAATGAATTTCCACCATGTGATGTCATCTATGTAGGGTACAGAGGTATCCAGGATATGCAACGCTAAAACGCTCCATTCCCAGGGTGGGAACAGGGTGGAAAGGAATCCCAACCTGAGCATGATATAAGAGCAAATTGGCTGCAGTTCACACAAGGCGATTGAATTTAGCTTTTTCACAATATCCCTCCTATATAATATATATATATATATACATATACAGTACATAACCGTAGTACCTTATGTATATGCATTTCATCTGAGAGATCAGAGCCCACGGGAGCACACCACAGTTTTAAGGTTCAGTGCCTTGCTCTATAGGGCATTTTGGCAGAGATTGTGGGGACCGTAGATGCAATGCCAGTTACCCTGCAGTTACTTGTTCAAAACTGGAATACACCCGCAAGGGATTGAACCTGTGACCTTACGACCCACTCACAGCCGGTGTACACCCAGTGAACTGTAGTGTGTCTACATCTACTCTGATTTCACCCAGATAGTGACATTTATAAGATAAGATCAGATGGATCTTTATTAATCCCCTTGGGGAGGTTGTGGAGTCATGGCAACACAGGGGAGGGGGAGGGGAGGTACAGGCAAGGTAATTGAAGGGGGAAAAAGTATAGTATAGGGGAGACGGTGGCTCAGGAGGTAGAGCAGTCGTCTGGTAATCTGAAGGTTCCCGGTTCGATTCCAGCTCCTCCCAGCAGCCCGTCGAAGTGTCCTTGAGCAAGACACTTAACCTCTAACTGCGCCCGATGAGCAGGTTTGGCACCTTGCATGGCTGCCTCTGCCGTGTGTGAATGCATGGGTGAATGTGAGGCATAAGTTGTAAAGCCCATTGGATAAACACGTTATATAAATGCAGTCCATTTACCATTTACATAAACCGAATGTGAATATGGTAAATTGGCCCAAACCAAAAGCCCTGGGTAGACAATTCTGTCCGCGAGGCTCTGAAAGCGCACACCTCAGCTTATAATGCCGGGCTCGTGACGGGCAACATGAACGAGCACAAGGCGGCGAGATACAATGTAAGGAGGACGGTAACAGAGGCAAAACGGCGCTACAGGGATAAGGTTGAACTTCAGTTTGAACAGGCTGATTCCAGAGGTATGTGGCAGGGCCTCAGAACGATGACAGATTATAAAGGCACCTCCCTCAAGCTGAACAATGATGTCTCCTTGGCGAATGAACTCAATACCTTCTATGTGAGGTTTGAGGCTGTGAATAACAACACCAGCCTACAGACCACTGCAATAGAAGGGGGAGCCACTGCCGATGGAGACTCGGGGCCGAATCCACAAAGGGTTTGGATGAAATCAAGGATGATATTGAGCAGGCAATGTTGTGGCGTTATGCTCCAGAATAAACTATTTATTTATTCCGAGTTGGTTTCCCACTTCAGTTTGAAAGTTAATTGTGTCTGTTTGTTATTTTTTCTTTTCTATATAAGCGACACTTAAATGGGATATAAACGAAATTAAATATAGCACAATAGAATATAGTACAATAGAATTATAAGTGACGAAGCTGTCTTTTCTTAACACGGTCTGCTTCCGCGATACCACCCGGCGAAAATGAGCATGTTTTTCGAAATAGGAAACATACCTATTCCATCAATATCCAGATGGTGTGTAACGCCAGTAATTTAATTACTAATGTGGTTGCCAAGTTCCCTGGGTCAGTGCACGACGGCTACATCTTTCGGAACAGCAGTCTATACCGAACGATGCAAGCTGTTCTGAAGGTCCAGATTAATAATTATAATTAGTTCAACATCGCCTAAAGTCCACGTTTATTATTTTCTATACCATATATAATAATAACTATTTGTATAGCACTTTTCATACAGAGGTTGCAGTTCAAAGTGCTTCACAACAGTAAAAAATACAGGCATAAGCGAGCATAAAAAATTAAAAATGTAAATACAAAGAGATAGAGAGGTAGCAAGGTTAGGCAAATCACAGTTCTTCAACAATATAAATAATAAAATAGAATAGATTAGATAGAGTAAAAAAAGTGCGGTTTGATTCAGTTTAAAATATAAAAAAAATTATAATAAAAATAATAAGATGGAACGGACAGTAAAAAGTGTGATAAGATTGTTTAATAAAGAAAAATATATAACAGAGCAGTGTATCGCTCTTAGTACTTTGAGTTTCTTTACAAAGTTCTAACATACAACAGAGCATCGCTCTAACATACATACAACAGAGCAGTCCGTCGCTCTAACATACTGTACAACAGAGCAGTCCGTCGCTCTAACATACAACAGAGCAGTCCATCGCTCTAACATACAACAGAGCAGTCCATCGCTCTAACATACAACAGAGCAGTCCATCGCTCTTAACACTTTGAGTTTCTTTACAAAGTACAGGTCTAAGTTACCTTATAGAACAACAGAGCAGTGTGTCGCTCACAACAACAGAGCATAAAGTAGGTAGGGTAATAATAATAATAATAACGAGCATAAAAAAATTTAAATAAAAAGATAGACGGCAAGGTATGGTAAATCAGTGTTTCACATTAGGATCTAGCATCCCAATAGGCTCTCTGTTTACAGTTTGATTCAGTAATACAAATAATAAAAATAGTTTAAAATGATTCAGTTTAAAAATAGTCATCAGTAAGAAGTAAAAAGTGTGATAAAATAGTTTAGAATATATAGTTTTATTTGTATAAGATATATATTTACTGTTGACCTGATAGTGTTTTATTGTTCGCCCGTATATGCTCCTTGTATCGCGTGCTGTATACAGCGCGCACCCTGCACGTATTGGAACGGAGAAAAAGATACCGTTAGTTGGGGAAGAAAAGGTGTATCGGATTCAGGATTCAGGAGAGAGTTGTTTTTTTGCTACAACACTGTAACGCTCATCTTTCTCCTCCGGACAATTAACCTTTGGGCCGGTGCTGTCGGTGATAAGGCGTTTCATTGTCTTCACCCCAATCTCAGCGCGGCAGTTGCTGTGGGGGAAGGCCATAGACGAGAGGCGGTGGTGTACGCCCCATCTGTATAGGAATGACCTGGTCTCGGTGGAGGTGAACTCTGGGCCCCCATCCGATGTGAGCTCTTCTGGCGTCCCGTACGTCACAAAGGCCCGACGTAGGTGATTTATGAGGCCGGCGGCGCCCCCCATCGACTTCGAGATGATCGGCCAGTTTGAGTACCGGTCCACCATCACGAGGTAGTGCACGCCCCTGTGCATGAGGAAGTCTGAACACACCGCCTGAAAGGGGTAAACAGCTGGGATAGGCAGGGTTGGCGGCGCTCCAGGCTGTGAAGATGCCATCCGGTGGCAGTGCTCGCAGTTCCTCCGAGTGGCGCTGATGTCAGCCGACATGCCTGGCCAGAACACAGAGGATTCTGCGTGGGCGGTCATCATCAATACGCCCTGGTGGGCAGCGTGTAGGAGTAAGAGTGGTATAATTACTCTGTCCTTGTACAGGACCACCCGTCAGTTGATGTGATGTTCTCACGGTACTGGTGGAAGTCACGGATCGTCTTCGGCATCTCGAACTTTGAGTCGGGGATGCCATCCATCGCCATTTCCTCCAGAGTGCACATCTCACCGTCGCTGCTGGTTGCCTCCCTGACGCGATCCCATGTCACTGACCGCAATGATTCGAGGCCTGCAGCGCACCATCCCAGGTCACATATTGGGCGTGTCTGCGCTGGTATCTCATCGCGCAATGTGCTTTCGTGGATAGCTCCCAGACGCAGAGCAGGCTCCGCGGATGCAATTTGCTTGCCGCAATCCATTCTCTGTGGATTCCGCCCTCAGTGTTCAGGAAAAATGAGGTGAGGAGGACCTTTAAGAAAGTGAATATCAGGAAGGCAGTAGGACCGGACGGTATCCCCGGCCGCGTCCTAAAAGTCTGTGCCGACCAATTGGCCCCGGTATGCACTGACATATTCAACCTATCCTTAGAACAGGCTGTCATCCCCACCTGTCTGAAGAAGTCCACCATTATCCCTGTACCCAAAAAATCCACGCCCGCTTGCCTCAACGACTATCACCCTGTAGCTCTCACCTCCATAGCCATGAAGTGCTTTGAGAAGCTTGTGAAGGGATACATCTGTTCCTCCCTCCCCATCAACCTGGACCCCCTGCAATTTGCATATCGCCCCAACAGGTACACGGAGGACGCCATAGCCCATGTGCTGCAGACAGCAGCATCACACCTGGACAAGAGGCAGGGAAACTATGTGAGAATGCTATTCATCGACTACAGCTCAGCATTCAATACCATAGTCTCCTCCAAACTCGTAGCCAAGCTCAGGGACCTGGGCTTGAACTATGACCTCTGCCAGTGGGTCTTGGACTTCCTGACGGGAAGATCCCAGTTGGTGAGAGCAGGCAACTGCACCTCCTCATCCATTATCCTCAACATGGGGGCCCCCCCAGGGCTGTGTTCTGAGTCCCCTCCTCTACTCGCTGTACACACATGACTGTGTGGCACAGCGGAACAACAACACAATCATCAAATTTGCTGACGACACAGTAGTGGTGGGCCTGATCTCTGCAAACGATGAGAGGGCCTACCTGGAAGAGGTAGAGGATCTGGCGCGGTGGTGTCAGGAGAAATGCCTCTCCCTGAACGTCAGCAAAACAAAAGACATGATTGTGGACTTTAGGAGGTCAGGAGCCAGGGACTACAGCCCCCTCGGCATCGACGGGGCACCGGTCGAGAGAGTGAACAGTTTTAAGTACCTCGGAGTCCACATATCCGAGGACTTGACATGGACCACACACATTGACAGTGTAGTCAAGAAGGCACAGCAACGCCTCTACTTCCTTAGGCGCCTAAGGAAGTTCAAAGTGAGTCAGAAGATCCTTAAGAACTTCTACTCATGCACAATAGAGAGCATCCTGCATGGTAACATCACCTCCTGGTTTGGGAATAGCACCGCACAAGACCGTAGCAGACTACAGAGAGTGGCCAGTTCAGCCGAACGCATATTGGAGGTGGGCTTCCCACTCTCCAAGACATTTACAACAAGCGTTGCAGGGGTAAGGCTAAGAGAATAATCAAAGACTCTAGTCACCCAAACAACTGCCTCTTTGAACTGCTGCAGTGAGGCAAGCGATACCGGAGTCTCATGGCCAGTACAGAGAGACTCAGAAGGAGCTTCAATCCCCAGGCCATCAGGATGCTCAACGACAATAACACTATGTAACAAACCATCAAATACACTCGCAGCACACACATCCACACGTACACACTCACTTTAAATAAACAACTCACTGTAGCACCCACTTTACTCACTTTAACACTTTATATTTATTGGTAAAGAGATTTGCACTACAATTCATACCTCATTGCACCTTACCCTAGTTGTACCTCATCCCATTTCTGCATTGTACTGTATATTGTATTGTATTGTAACTCGGTTACTAATTTTTCTACTCTGTATTATATATGTATATTGACTGAACATTTTTGTTTACGTACTTTTCACTTTCTATTTGATACTTTATCTATTTTTATCTAGCACACTCTCAGGAGCATAACAGAAAAAAGCATTTCATATAAAAGTATTCTGTATTTTTTGTATAACAACTAATAAAGAAACTTGAAACTTGAATTGCATCATGCCCTCATGGTCCGCTCCTCCTCTTCTCACCGCTCCTCTGCAGGTATGGCGTGAACAAAGCCGGTGTGGCGCTGGACGTGGACGCCCGGTCCGCCTGCGGCTACACCCCCCTCCACCTGGCCGCGCTCCACGGCCACAAGAAGATGATGCGGCTGCTGGTGCAGAAGTTCAAGGCCAGCGTGGCGCTGAGGGACACCTCGGGGAAGAAGGCCTGGCAGTACGTGGACCGGCCCGCGCCCCTGGACATCCTGCACCTCCTCGGAGCGCCGCAGTGGGCCTTCAAGAGGGGGGCGGAGGAGGTGGGTTCACAGCAGCGGCTCCACCACTCCTCGTCCTCCGTGGACAAGCGGCATCACCACGCCAGGCCGCCCGTCACGTCGGGCACGGCAAAGGTCAAGAGGTCATCTTCCATCGCCGCGTTCCTCAAACACAAATCTATAGCCCGGTTAACCGGACAGTTCTCTGACTTCCACGTGTAGAAACCACAGATGGAGATTAAAGGATTTTGGGGCATTAGTCTGTACTATTGGGCTTTCATCTCCGCCACACTGTCTCCGTTAACCCACATTCGGGCTCTGACCTGAGGATCATGTGGTTGTAGCCCACTCTGAAGTACAGGCCATGCGGGGGAACAGTGTTCCCACCCCTGCTACTGGCCGGGGCGGGGCTCCAGTACATGGCTACTCAGGGGCTACAGAAAATGGATATCCTGTGTCGATAAGGAATTAATTAATTAATCAATCAATTAATGAATTATTAAAACACTAGTCTGGGGTTTATTTACTTACTGTGGCACTATAATTTCTCACAAAAGAACGTGATTTTTTTTGTGTGTCTTGTCCATGGAAATCATGCCGCGGATAAGTGACTACATGACTGACGGGACCCTCCGCACACACCCTCCACAAAGCCTCTTTGTGTGTGTGTGTCTGTGTGTGTGTGTGGTCCTCCCTTCAACCCTGAATAATCACTTAGAAGGGGATTTAATAGTTCAAAGTAATTTTCCGTTCGGCTGAATCCAAATAATTGAATATGAAAGCTGTGGGAATCGGAGCTTTGACTCTCACAGTGACTGCGGGAGAAATGATGACAAAAAGCGCTGAGAGAGATGCACTATGGCTGAAAGGAATTACAATTGGACAAGAGGACATTCACGAGCGCGCTCTCGTGGAGTATCGGTTTTCATGGCGTTTGTCAAAAGGAATTGTACTGAAACTGAGCGAGGGAGGCTACGTTTACTGGCTGCAGGGCAACCTGCTTTGTAGTGTCAATGAACACAAGTGAATGTAGGGCTGGATTTATGGAAACCAAAAACGAGATTATTTGAACTCTTTGTGTCACAGATGGTATCTATTCGTCGCTGTCCAAACAGGGGGGAATGTGATTCCACTGTGTCTCTTCCTTATTTACGTTGATCTAGCATGTGAAGATCTAATCGGATCTGCCCCCACGAAGGGTTAAACGTGTAAAGGCAGCCTCGGGAGTGATGTTGGCCAATTGGAATGTTGCTTTTTGGGAGGCAATATAGCTGCTCCAAGTAAAGCAGGTGACACTGGTTTTTTTATTATGCTTTTCAAAAACATGCCGTGTCAGCAGCACTGTATAGTTGTCTTGCACATGATATCACTCTTATGTGGGGATATCTACATATTTGACACGATTGCTGGATATTTATGACCACCATTATGGTTATTTGGCTTTATATAGTTTTAGTTGACACTTAAATAGTAGAAAACTAAGGTATGCAAATCTGTTTGTGGTGGGTCTATATGATATTGTTTTGGGCCGCCCACAAATAAATCTTTTTAGGATAAACACTGGTGTAATCAGGAATTTAGAATGGTCTATATAGGCTAGGTCTAGGATGGTCTATAGGCCATGTATGTGAAACTGGTCTTAAAAGGCTTTGATGTTGAGACTTGATAACCTGTTCAGTGCATGTGGGGACAGGAACACACCACTCTGTATTCTGGTTGTTGTTTCACATCCCCCTGAAGGTCTCATCCTGGAGAAGCTGCTGATATGCATCTTTCATATCCCACTCACAAATATACGAGCTGATGGAGACATGCAAAAATAGAGCAAACTAGATCAGATTTAAGATTTAGAGGGTACAAAACGTTAAAATCCTTCTTGAACCCACCTGCTTCATGTACATCAAACACTGCTCGTGTACGCTGACGTGGATTTAATGGATGAAATCAACTGGGGATCACAGCTTTTACCTGGAGAGTTTATTTCAAGGAGATAGCAGGCGTCCCTAATGTTTTGTACACTCTGTGTCCGTGCTCTCAGTATCTATGGCTATTTGGTGGCCATTTTGCTCTAGCCTCTAGGTCACACTCGGGTTGTTCCCTTAAGCAGGAACAGGGTGGAGCATGACACAAGAGCAAAATGGCCGCTGTGTGAATATGGTCCATTATCCACGAATCTCAGGTATTTTACTCAGGGTTCTCATGATTGAGATGAGAGCTTATTAACAGGATACATTTACATGTGCAATCTTAAAAACTGAATACTTATTCAGTAATATACTATACATCTATATCCTGTATAGACCGTTTCAGTGGAAGCAATTAGCTAGGGAACAGCTTGGACCCGTGTTTACTTCCTGTCAATTATTGATATTGGCAAACGCTGCAACAGGAAGTAAACACGGGTCCATTTAGAATGTGTGTGTTGTCGAGTTGAAAACCATCTATAATAAACAGGATAATAGTATGTAACTGAAAAAAAGTAAACACCCTCACTCACACTGCCTGGTATATTTAAAAGGATATCCCATATGTACACTATTACTAGAATGAATATCCTAAAAGACGATGTATTCTGTATATGATTGTAAATATTTATACTCTTAAAAAGGTTGCAGGGCTTTACTGGCAAGTATGTATTACTGTATGTATTAACACTCAAATAAACGTCCATTATTTGTAATAGTCGGTTGATGGATAACTTGATATGAACTTTCCATAATCCTTTGTTCTTGTTTCAAGATGTCATGTCATGATGATCTGGGTGGAAAATGTATTTGAAAATAGGTTTAAAATATATTTACTAGTTGAGGCAGGACTGGTGTACTTGAGTATGGTCAAAACATAACATTATTTACAAAGTTCTAGTTGAATTATGTGAAATTAGCCAGATCCACCATGGCCATTGTTGTTTTCCCAGAGCTACCAGAATCCAAAGTAGCCCACGGTCATTTCCTGACCTTAAACACTTTATGTGTACCTAATGGTGGATTTACACAGCCACAAAAAGCAGATTTTTCTTTTTTTTAACTATTGGCAGCATATAATAGATCAGATCGTATGGTACTTTAACAGGGAAAAACCATGTGGAATCTGGGTTACAATCAGATCTTCTGTTCCTATGTAAATGTAGCCAAACACTGTAGCCATTTGAATGTTACCTTGTTGAAACACACTCTGTTAATGTTTAGCTTTCTACTCTACACTTGACATCATAGGCTGCCTTTTAAATGTTTTTTTTTAGACTTTTTTAAAGTGCCTCTGAACCAGGACTGGCCAAACCTTTCGACCTGGAGCGTTAAGGAGCACAAATGTTGCATGGGTTTGTTGGATGTGGGCCAAATGTGACAAGTAGATAACCATGTCTAGGACCGTAGTCACGTTTCTTTAAAAGAAAATATATATATATAATAATTCCTTATAATAAGCAGGTTATCTCAATCACTCTAATATAATAAAATGTGGTCTCTTTAAAATAGACTGAATAGAATATCTTATCATGGGGTAAACAGAATGTTGTGGAGGCCTGCTCTAGACGTTTGTACATTTATCAGTGGTCTAAACAGTGTCTTTTCATATTCCATGTGCTTTCTCCTGGGTTCAGGCGGTTGAAACGGTTTAATAATGATCTGTTGTGCCTGTATGAATCCAGCCAAAACACAGGGAACACTGACAATAGCTGGACAGACGTCAAAGAGGCCAACAGGGTTCACACAGTCACTCAGCAGTGGTCTGAGCCAACAGCCAAGGACTGCACTGCAGGAAGACCTCAGAGAGAGGTTCCTCTCTCTCTCTCCCTCCCTCTCTTTCCGTCTATCTTCTCTCTCTCTCCCTATCTCCCCCCTCTCTCGCTCTTCTCTCACTTGTTCAAACTCTTTCTCTCCCTCCCCTACTTGCTTTCACCTGCTCCTGCTGTTTGTATCTCCTTTCCCCCTGTCATTCTCTCCTATCTCTCTTTCACTCCCTCCCTCCACTCACCCCCCCCCCCTTCTCTCTCTCTCTCTGTCCCTTCCTCCCTGGGCATGGTGCCAGTGTGTGTTGGTGCCCAGTGAGAGTATAAAGGCCTGTTGTTTGTGGTAGTGGTGTATTGTAGCCTGTGGAGAGAAATGTTAGCATTATTTCGCTTGGTGGAACAGCTCCCTTCATTCCTCCTAGTAAACATGATGCATTCCTCCTAGTAAACATGATGCATTCCTCCTAGTAAACATGATGCATTCCTCCTAGTAAACATGATGCATTCCTCCTAGTAAACATGATGCATTCCTCCTAGTAAACATGATGCATTCCTCCTAGTAAACATGATGCATTCCTCCTAGTAAACATGATGCATTCCTCTTGGTAAACATGATGCATTCCTCCTAGTAAACATGATGCATTCCTCTTGGTAAACATGATGCATTCCTCCTAGTAAACATGATGCATTCCTCCTAGTAAACATGATGCATTCCTCCTAGTAAACATGATGCATTCCTCCTAGTAAACACCCATGACTCCTTTTGCATTTGGTTCAATTAAATCAGGGACGCACAATGGTGCAAACGAAAGCAACCCATTTTGTCCGTTTGTTAATTAATACTTGGGGGAAAAAATCCTTTTCTTTTTGTCTAAAAGGGAAGTGGACCAATTCCTTGAAGGATAATTCCTTCCTCCCCATGTGGTATTCAGATCTCAGCGGTTTAGAGGAGTAGAAGAACCTGGTGGACTAGGAATTGGAATGTGTCCTATATCTTACATAAATAACACAGACACCAAAATGCTGTGGTTGCCCTTATGACTGCCATTCATTTAGCACGAGACTACATGTTGCCTGTAGGCCTATGCCCATTACCAGTATGTATTCCAACTTATTTTCACATACAGACCACTTTATTTTCTTAACTAAAAAGGCACACCTGCTGTCTCAACAGATGGGATTTTTGTGTCTCAAATCTAATATGTACAGGAGTGATGTGTCTTTGCAATCATAACCCTTTGATTTTAGCCTTAAAGGAACACGCCGACTTAAAGGGGCTATGTACTGCTATTCCTAGCACTATTTGGGCAACTTTACACAATTCCTGTTAGTCTATTGAAGACATCTGTAAGTTTTTTTTCAAAAAAATGCATTGTTTTATATTTCTAATCAAGTACTCAAAACCATCATTTTCCAGCTTCAAGATTTCAGGCTGTTATGGCCTGGCTCCGCCCATAAGCACTTTGAGTGACAGTCAGTCCACACAGTCTGCGACTGGTAGACAGAGAGAGATAGAGAGAGAGAGAGGGGGGGGGGGGGGGGGGGGTGAGAGAGAGAGAGAAAAAAAAGACAGGCCGTCTCTTCCTTTCGTTTTTTCTCTCCCTGCGGCAGCTTGTGTGGGGGGGGGGGCCTCCCTTCTCCCCCTCTCCCGTGTGGCGCGGCAGGTCCCCCCCCCCCCCGTGACTCAGGCCTTCAAATCAGGATGGACTAATTTACTGGAGCAGGAAATTATCTGAGCTGAATCAGAGCAATCCGCCAATATGGTATTTAGACACTAAAACACATTGATACTAACTCCTATTACTATAATACAATGCTAGAGACTGAAAAATTACATTTATAGTACATGTCCCCTTTAACTATTGCACCGGAGGACGCGGCGATGCAAGAGTTGTACAGAGTATATCCAGAGGGGGAGGAGCGGCGGTCGGAAGGTGTGAGGGCTGATCATGCGTGGAGGACGACCAGCGATCCATCTTCTCGTCCGACTGGAGAAGACGGTAAGTGCATTTCCCATAATGTCGCCGTGTTCCTTTAACAGTGAAAGGGCGAGGCCACCATCCTGTCTCCTGTTGTTCTAGGCCAGTGGTGCCCAACCAGTCGATCGCGATCGACAGGTAGATCGCGGGCTGATTTCAAGTAGATCTTGATTAATAAAATTTGATTATAAAAAAAAAAAAAAAAAAAAAAATTTTTTTTTTGCTAAATCAACTCTTCCTCTCCTTGTTAACTACAACAAGCAATGCTGTTTGTTATTTAAGATGAGGTCGGACTCGGCACTGACAGATTTGTGTTCATTATGCTGCTTTTATAAAGCCTCAAATGACGGCTTACAATATACAATTTTGGCTGGTAGCTCTCGGGCTAGGTGGTAAATAAAAAAGTAGATCTTGGTTCAAAAAAGGTTGGCCACCCCTGTTCTAGGCAAACACAGCCATTCCTAGTTAGAGCCTCAAAGGAATCCCAACACAAATGAATGGCCAGAGGCCTTTGAACTGAAACTGCCTGCAAACAAGCCCCGTTTATTCACCTACATCAGACTTACCTCGGTTACTAACTGAAAACAATATTACTAGTATAAAGTATTACAATCCACGTAGGACATGGACATACGGTACCAGTGATCTATACCCGTATAGAATATCGCAAAGCTATTGATTATAATCAGATCAGATTTGATCACTTACCCTGCTTGTGTCAATTGGCTACTCTCGGGCCAAAGAAACACAAAAACATGAATTGGAGAGGGTTCTGGTAGTATGCAGTATTAGAGGACATGGGGAGGCCCAGGAGAGAGGGTTCTGGTAGGACTGGAACCAGTATACAGTATTAGAGGACATGGGGAGGCCCAGGAGAGAGGGTTCTGGTAGGACTGGAACCAGTATGCAGTATTAGAGGACCAGCGGAGGCCCAGGAGAGAGGGTTCTGGTAGGACTGGAACCAGTATGCAGGATTAGAGGACCAGCGGAGGCCCAGGAGAGAGGGTTCTGGTAGGACTGGAACCAGTATGTAGGATTAGAGGACCAGCGGAGGCCCAGGAGAGAGGGTTCTGGTAGGACTGGAGCTGCAGGGCTAGATCTGGTTCCACTGTAGCATCTCACTGTCCCCTCCTGCTCCTGCGCTGCATGTAAACCCAGACTGGGAGAAGTGAGTCAGTGAGACCTCAGTAAAAGGCCTTTCCTTCCTGCATGCTCTGCTAAATTTGGACTGGCTCAAAATATACATGTTCAACTAAATAAAGAGTATTCACCTACCATTGTCCTTCTGCACAAGTGTTGGTGTATGGGGGTATTTCAAAATGTATTTGTATTTGTCTCATTCAGCAGATTGTTGCGCTAAATATATTTCAAAACCCATTCTATTTAGGACCCTTCTGCTTAAAATGTATGCAAGATCCACTATTCTATCAAAACGGAACAAGAGAAAAAAATCCCTTAAATGTTTGCGGGTATACAATTCAAATAACAAACGACGGCGATTTAAATATTTAAGGAGGTGAAAACGTTTTGGAGCGACTGTATTTTGACACCTTAAAAGCTGATGCTTCTTTCCATGCGGCCTCGTAAACATGTCCACTCCTGTTTCAGGCTCAGGGTGTGTGGGTCGGTGTAGAGTTCCTGTTGAATCAAGCGCAGTGCTCGCTCTTCTTGTGTAATGGCCCGTCATGTATTGTATATCAGTTATATAACGTGTTGTCCCGGTGCCTTCGTTCTACCTGTGTGGAGACAATCCTGCACACTGCTCATGCACAACACCACTTGGCATTTGTTTGAGCTAATTAAAGATGCACTACGATTTTAGATTTTCTATTGCCGCTGTGCCAATTCTCCCCTCCCCTGTCTTGAACGTTGCTCGCATATGCCCCACACTGGCCAGTTGTAGGGAGGATAGAAGCCTTGCATCACGTGTCCCCTCCGGTACACGAGGAGGCAGCCTGTCACATCTTTTCACCTGCCAGCGCGGACTCTCATTGGCGAGGTGTAACGTGTGGGAGGCTCTCACACTACCCCCGCCATTTCCTGTCTCTACTGTGCAGGCGTCCCCCAACCGACCTGTAGGAGTCGCTGTCCACAACGTCCAGATTACCACCCATCGACTTCCACCCGCTAACTCTGCCAATTGGGTCAGTATGACGGCTGGCCCAAGCCGGAGGCAACGCCGACAGCCGGAGTCGAACCCGGTGTCTCTTGCGTTGGTGACGAGCACAATGTCCGCTGCGCCACCCAGCCGCACCCGATTTTAGATTATTTGCAATGAGGTCCATTTATACTCAACCGCTAAATGACAATTGTACATGGTTGCGTCTACACACAGTCTTCTTTCACAAGAGGTGTTGTGAGGATGATTTCCATCATTAGGCTATGTTTAACAAGAGGTGTTGTGAGGATGATTTCCATCATTAGGCTAGGCTATGCAAGAGGTGTTGTGTGTAGTGTACCAACAGTACTGATATAGTGTGAGCCAACAGTACCAATATAGGGATGGCATGTACCAACAGTACTCTGTCAAAGAGACAAGAACAAACTGCAAGGTGTTTTCAACCATAGCTAAAAAATTAGCGACGGAACACAAAGATCCCTAGTACAGTTTAACAGTGCTCAAGAAAGCACATAAGATAATTGGTGACTCCATCCACACATGTCCTTCATGTGTGTTTTGACCTGCTGCCCTCAGGAAAGCGCTTTAGACAGCCTGCCTGTAAAACAAACAGAAGGAAGTTTGGATTTGTTCCAGAGGCCATTCGACTGGTGAATGGCCACAGTACAATGAATGGTCAGTTTACTAACATGCACCTTTTGACCCCTTGATTTAAACATTTGAGGAAAGTGCACTTTTTTTGTACTGACCGAATTTACTTATTGGACTTGACAGATCAACAATGTAGGGATCCCGTTCTGGCAGTGTCTTGTCCCCTGTTTTGTCTTGAATTTGTTTTGTCTTGAATGTGTAGAAGTGCAGCCGTTTGCCGTATTCATGCTCTAAATTGCCCCTTGCGGGACTAATAACATTTTTTATTGACAGAATAGTGTGCCAACAGTACCAATATACTGTAGGGATGGCATGTAGAAAAAGGTACAGATAGTGTGAGCCAACAGTACTGATATAGTGTGAGCCAACAGTACTGATATAGGGACGGCATATAAACACAAGAGAAACTGCACATACACACACAGACTACACATGGTTCCATTTAAAAAATAGATTTATTTTGTAAAATGAGGATTTGTTTTCCAATCGTCTCTCTCTCATAAGTGTCATAAAGCAAACATTGAATTTGATTCAGAAATATAATCAACTGCCAAAATACGACTGAAAATCCTGGCTCTGAAAAGATATGATGAAAGAAAAAAACCAAACAAACACCCTTAGTGGTGTGGATTTATAAGCCAAAATGTGTCTGTGCTGTGTTGGTTGGAGGGATATGAAGTGGAACAGTAGAAATGGTCAGGATACGTTGCTGGCGACGTATAAAATAGTCACACACTGTTCAAGCCAGCATTTCACAGAAGCATCTCTTACAGTAGCACTAAAGATTATCCCGAGTTCCATTGTGAGTCAGTGGATACAAAACAGATGTGTTTTTAATCTTTAAGCAATTTATACAGTAAATTGCAGGAAAATGGGAGAGCGAGAGAGATTATAACCTACAGCAAACATCGGGAGTTGAATTCAAAGTCTCACCATGCTTCTTAACCACCAGCTCGCCCCCAGAGAAAAATATCTCTATTGGAAACCCTGCTTTGATAATACAAAAATCATTGACCAAACGGTTCCAACCAAATGCTTCCCAAGAGGAACACAAAATGGCTACAGCCGTTTCATCAGGTGAAAGGGAGTCATTCCCTCCAGTCGTTTTGTGGCATATAATCCTTTGGTACTCAAAATGTCTGCAGTGCCTCCTCTACTGTTGAACTAATTAAAGTTGAATTTGTACTGTATTGTACTGGTTTGTGTGTCGCATGGTCTAAGTACTGTTGCCTTTCCACCCAGTCGAGAAATGTTTCTGGGAGAAACACGGGTGGACAGTAAATAGTTTCAGGTTTTGATATGAACATAGAATTCTCTCTATATATATATATCTGCCCGTTTTACATGGCTGTAAAACTCAAAATATTATTTGCTTTCTTTCACAAGATTCCTCATGGAAAACAAATTTTCCCCCACCTTTTGAGAAATATAAAATACACGTTTGTTCCTCCTTCATCAACATTAAAAATCAAGGTTAGCACACATTACATACAACCCCTCGCACATACAGACCCCCCCCCCCCCACATAAATAATTCTTCTTGATGATGCTGCTTTCATGGCAACTGTTTGCATCAGGACCATCTGAAGGCTTGAGTGAGTGAGTGAGTGAGTGAGTGAGTGAGTGAGTAAGTAAGTGAGTGAGTGAGTGAGTGAGTGAGTGAGTGAGCCGATGAAATGGACAGGGTCCCCTTTTCCGAAGAGCCCCTTTAGAAAAGCACACCCAGAGATATTGACCAATCTCAAACCCGCCCTCTTTTCCTGATGGAAGGTGTAGTGTGTGATCAGTAGTCAAACTGCTAAAAGTGCTACAAGCTGGAGAGATAAAAACAGCAATGGCAGGAGTAGTATTCTTATAAACGGTATACAGTTTAGTGTGATATAATAACGTGGTGAATAGTTTCACAAAAATGCTTTAGGGATTGGTTTCCCAAATGCTATCATTATCCCATTGACTTAACGGGAAAGAAGAATGATATTAGCACCAAGACTCGACTTACACAGCAGCAGTAAAAGGAAATTACTTACAGAGACTTATAAAGACTTGGAGGTCTTCAATGGGACCATATAACCCTAGGTGACCAAGATATCATATTTTTATTGGCACAATATTGCCCTATTGGCATGGGAAAGTATCGGATGCAGACCAAAATAATGAAAAAAAGCTTTTCTGTTCTTGTGTAAATCAGACTTATAGTGTGCATTTGAGAAGCCATACCCTGTAGCCAGTGGGATAACTAAAGGCCCTTCACAACAACTCAGTCTGTGAATGGACAAGGGGCATAATAAGGATAGCATCCTCCTGGATGTTGTGTTATTTGCCGCCTCGTAGTACAAAGTGTCCGAAAGATCCGCTCAAACGTTTAAAAAAAAAAAAGAGATTCTTAAATGCTGGGTGTGCTTTGAACTGTGCGACAGCCCCCGCAAGGACCGGAATGACGACAAATGATAATTGCGCTTTTTTTTCTTTTATGCACCAAGTTCATTCACTACACACGTGGTTGCAGGGCTTCATGCTGAGGTGGCCTGACTTGTTGGGGACAGAGAGTATGGGACATTCAACAGCTGGGGTAACATACAGGAAAAACAGGCATAAATAAGATGAGGCACGATAAGGTTTTCTTCACTTAAAAAGAAAAAAAAAAAAAAAGTCTGCATAGACGTTTCACTGGGTCAACAAGAGTCGACTCGGTCAGCCTTGGGTGAAGTCACGTCAACTCTTCCTCCATGTAAAGCTCCTTGTGCCTCAAATACAAACACGTCAACAAGAGTCATTGGTGCATGTTTAGGAGCGGTTCCGTCACTTAAACCTTCCACTGCCGCGCTACCGAAACGGTTAACCCTTTCACTGCGACAATACACAGAAGGTTAACCCTTTCACTGCCACACGACAGCCGGTTAACCATTTCACTGCCACACGACAGAAGGTTAACCCCTTTACCATCACACAACCGACGGCGACCGTGAAAGGGTTCAACTCCATCAAGTACCGTGTCCCTCACCGCCGCCCGTGAGCAGTGCAGCCGTGACGATGTCACAGTGATGTCACAGTGGTGGAACGGACCGAGTGGGTGTGGCCTGGAGGAGCCAAACTAGGAACCGGTAGAAGTGAAGAAAACTGACCGGGGCCGGACGGTGACGGACAACCGTTCTCCCAACCGCGACCCTCTGCCAGCTCCGGTGGCAAGCTCTCGACCAATCGTGCGAGCTGATCCTCGCCCTGCTTCGCAAGGTCGTCCAGGTGTCGCTGGCGAATCAGGAGCGAGGGTTTGACGCAGACCAAGCGCTGGTAGTCGTGGAGCTGCGGTGCAGTGAGGCAGCCCGACAGGATGGTGTGAACGACGCGCTGGCGCCGGTCCAGGTTCTCCTTCAGCTCCCTGGCGTCTTCCGTCTGATTGAGCAGCTGGTTCTTCTTGTGGTGGAGTGACTCCTGGGGGAGGGAGAGAGAGAGAGCTCTTTAAAACCAACATTCATTAGATAGCATTTGATATCTAGGTCTATAGATCTGTGAAATTGGGAAATCTAGACAAGAGTTGGATGATGAGACAGAGAAACATCATGTATATATTATATATAGTATAGTGTTATATCAGTGATTATGGTTCATCAGATACATCTTCTGGTGGGACTGATGAAAATAGAGCAGAGATAAACAATAATATTAGCCTAATGATGAAAATCATCTTCTGACTGGCCGACAGCTACACTGGCATATTTAGGGCAAGTTCCAAAAATCACGACTATATGAATCGATGCTATGCCATCAACTGTGAGTTAACTTAATCAGTACACAATGCATAATATATGTACCTTACCCCACCTAGTGGCCACAATGTGCATCACAGAGCACTAGCAGTACTCAAGAGGGGATGAAGAAGTGAGTTATACACTGGCTAACATTTTGGACAATGTTGTTGGGCAAGGTTGGATAAGTGTTGGCCCAGATTAATTCTATTGCATATCCCCCCCCCCCCCCTGTCTCAATAAATTTCCTGTTGGCAAGCACATCAAAAGGTTAACCAGTGTTATCGCCACCCACCACTCCAGGAAGTATCCTAGTTCAAGAGCTAGGTGTTTAGTATTTTTACTCAAGTACCGTACTTAAGTATTTTTATTTTTTTCATTTTAGGGAACTTTATACTTTTACTCTACTACATTTCAAATGAAATAATGGACTTTTTAGTCCACTACATGTATCTGAACCAATCAGTTACTAGTTACTTTGAAGCAAAATATTTTGCATAGAAAATGTGTAAAGATGATATACTTTCACATTTGAAGCCTGTCAACTTCAAGAGGACGTAATCACAGCAGCATAACTGGACCACATACCACTTTAACATAACCTTTAATCAGAGCAGCATAACTGGACCACAAACCACTTTAACATAACCTGTAGAGGTCAATGGATCGAATGCTCCCAAGCACTGGGATACACATACGTCATGTAGAATGCATACTTTTACTTTAAGATATTTAAGTACATTCAATAGCAAATACTCCTCTACAAATTCTAGTCGAATTTGAATGGAGGACTTTTACTTTGACCAGAGTAATCATTTATGATTATCTGGGTATTTCTACTTTTACTTACATTTACATTTTGTCATTTAGCTGACGCTTTTATCCAAAGCGACTTACAAGTTTTGTACAACAAGTCATCAGGAAGGGCACAACTCTATCAGCTGAGTAACAAGGTTCATCAAAGTGTTGAGTGCTATAGTGTAGGTTAGTATATTAGGACAAGTGCATGACAGTAAGGTTAGTTAGGGTTAGATTTTTTTTATTTTTTTTACTTAAGTAAAGGAACTGTGTACTTCTTCCACCACTGTCTGAAAGGCTGAGCTGGTACTGTGTAGGTCAAACTAAAGTTAGAGCTGACTGACATTATCGTCCCTCCTGAGACCATCTGATGTGAGCAGGCTGAGGTGCTTGAAAGCTGCTAGGGGTGTAAAGGTACACGTATCCGTACCGAACCGCTTCAGTGTGTACCGTACCGTACCGAACGGCTGTGTACCCAACGAATACAACAGTATGTTAACCACTAACGACCGCCCACCGGGGGCTGTTTTCACAATCTAATGTACTATATGTAATATAATTTTTTTCTTTTTCTTTACAAGTTGATTATTAATTTCAATATAGAATATTCGTTGACAGCCCTACAAGTACAATTAGTTACTGCACACTACATCACCCCTGAGTGGAACATGGAAAGCCAAACTTTCCCCCACTGTACCGAAAACCCGTACCGAACCGTGACTTCAAAACCGAGGTACGTATCGTACCGTGGTTTTTGTGTACCGTTACACCCCTAAAAGCTGCAGTGTGGAACCTTTACATTTAAACAAACGTCTGTTATATTTAAGCCCTTGCCAAATGAGTTTACACAACGCTGATTAAGCCTCATCACTGCCAGCAATGATTGGTTAGATTGACCAGAGCCCAGAGCAGAAGAGAAGAACAACAGTGAAATGGTTTCTGGAGTAGATTCTCAGTGGAAGGAATAACGTAAAAAATCTAAATGCAATTAACAGACACAGCTAACTACTAGGTGCTGTAAGTGGTATCTTTGTTAAAATAAGTAGTCTACATGTTAAAATAATAGCTCTACATTCTGACAGCCATCACGGATATAGAGTGTTTGGTCAGTAACATGGGTCTCCCAGTCACTCCTTTCTGCAGTAAACAGAAAATAAATGTTCTGGTATCCCGTTTCCCACTTTATCCAATCAGGAGAGCGTATTTTCTGTTTACTGCAAAGCGGAGGGACTGGGAGACCCATGTTACTGACCAAACACTCTATATCCGTGATGGCTGTCAGAGTAATTTTGGAATTACATCAGAAAAGCTTAAAAACATACTTATATTCTCGACGGTATTAACACAACAATGTATGAATGAAGAAATATAACGTCCCCACATCCGGAACGATAGATACCCGATGTTGAATGGGCCATAGTAATGTCAATATAGCTATAATATTAAAAAAGTTATAGCCCTGCAAAGAAGGTAAACATCTCCATAGGCTTACAGCGGTGGCAGACTGGGTATAATGATGGGCATACTGCGTGGCAATCAAAGTGTTAAAGGAACACGCCAACATTTTGGGAAATTAGCTCATCGTCTTCTCCATAGAGAGACAAGAAGATAGATACCAATTTCATCTCCGTGCGTTCAGTAGAAAGCCATTTGGCTGCATGTTAGCCTAGCTTAGCACAATGAATGGAAGCGGACATGACCGATTAGCCTAGGCATTGTCCAACTAACACCTCTCCCGAAGGCTAACCGGTCATGTCTGCTTCCATTCATTGTGCTAAGCTAACATGCAGCCAGATAGGTTTCTAATGAACGCACAGAGAGGAAACTGGTATCTATCTTCTTGTCTCTCTCTGGAGAAGACGATGAGCTAATTTCCCAAAATGTTGCCGTGTTCCTTTAAGTAGGAAACGGAGCCTAGGGGTCCAACATTCTGGACTCACCCTTTAATGAGTCTGAGGTGGCAACTGGAAGCGTGACATCACCACTCCTTATCAGTAACCGCAAGTACAGAATGTAGAGGGGATGTGATGACCTTTGATACCACAGCCGGTCACAACAACCACTATTATGCACCGCTAAGACACCGTTATCGTACCAACAAAAGACTTCACTGAAACATTTTTGTCATCATCTGGTCTCGCAGAGCCCAGACGTCTCAGTAAATAATACCTTTGACCCGTCATCACCTGACATGGCCGTTGGAGCGAACATCCTGTGACTTGAACTCAAACCTTTTTTATCTTGTAGTGTTTTTGAAAATGTTATACATGCTTTCATGACCTCTCGCCTAGACTATTGTAATGCCTTATATGTTGGCATCAGTCAGGCCTCCCTCTCTCGCTTGCAGTTAGTCCAGAACGCTGCTGCTCGTCTGCTAACACGTAAGCAAGAGCACATTTCCCCTGTACTGGCTTCCCTCCACTGGCTTCCTGTGCGTTTTAGGATTGATTTGAAGGTTTTACTGTTTGCCAAGTCCAGGCTGAAGCTTAGGGGGGGCCGTGCTTTTGCAGTGGCAGCCCCAAAGCTCTGCAATGAGCTGCCACTGCATGTTAGGCAGGCCCCCACTCTCACGCCTCAAAACTCTTTTATTTGCTTCGGCTTTTGGTTTTTAAAAGTTTTTTATGTGACATATTGTATATGTTTTATTGTGTGCTTTTATCTTTTTATCTTAATCTTTTATTTTATATAAATATTTGTTGTGGGACTTGTACAGCACTTTGGAGGAAAGGAAGAATGGATGGAAGGAGGGAAAGGGGGGAGATGCGAGGAGAAGGGGGGGGGGATGAGGGGAAGGAATGAGGAGAGGAGAGTAGGGAAGGAGAGGGATAGTTAGGGAGAGATGAGGAGAGTCGTAATTACCTTTAGCCGCGTCAGGAAGTGTGTGATCTGTGTACACCTCAGTAGAGATAGTCAGAGAGCCAGACAGACAGTATGGAGAGTCGTGGCTTATAGAGATATAGTCTGTACAAGGTTTAATCATGGCATGTTTCTGTGGCAGACGAGAGTGAAAGGAAGTGAATGAAACATGACACCAAATCGCTCTACTAAACCCATTATATTATAATTACATTAGAATATATTAAATTATATTTTAAATGGGATGGCAGCGTGGTCTGTCCCAACACTTATTAAACGATAAGATGAAATGTCAGTCAAAAGATTTGCCTAAAAAAAGTATATAAGTATATAAAAAAATTTCTTTTACCAATTTCTTTTATCAGTTTTATTTATTCTATGTTTCTCTATGATATTCTATGTTTAGTCTTGCCTATTTTTATATTCTTTCTTTCCTTTATTCTCGCTAGTTTAAGTTCTTTTAACTGTAGCGCTTTGAGATTTGCCCTGCAACTGTAAAGCGCATTACAAATAGAATCGACTATTATTATTATTATTATTATTATTATTATTATTATTATTATTATTATTATTATTATTATTATTATTATTATTATTATTATTATTATTATTATTATTATTATTATATATTATATACATTATATTTATTATAATTTCTTAAAACAATGTGACCCAGATCTGTATTTCTTTTGTCTTTTTAGGTTTAGACTGCAATGAAAACATTTTAAGATTTGTGTTGTACAGGCCTCGTACCTTTTTTGCAGTGGTGAAATTCCCTCCAGTGAGGAGGACATTTAGTGTGTTTTTTGTGTTCTTATTTAAGGGGTACTGCATGCTTTTGTGCACACGCATGTGTGTGCGTGTGCATGTGTGTGTGCGTGTGTGTGTGCATATTACACAGATATAAAAAGTGAGGAGGGGGAGACTCCAACCAGACAGACAGACAGACAGACAGACAGACAGACAGACAGACAGACAGACAGACAGACAGACAGACGGACAGAACCACCAGCCTCACCCTCTCCTCCGTGGCCTCCACTGTCTGGACCCCTCTGTCCAGGGCGTGCAGGGCCTTCTCGATCCGGGCCATACGGCCACACAGTGACAGCAGCAGGTTCACTATCCTCTCCAGGTCCCCTGTGGACACAGCAGCCGTGGAGGAGACACACAACATGTCAGTGAACTCTACAGGTATTTATTTACACACAGCAACACATTGTTTGATAAGTTTAGCTCTGCACTGAAAATAAATCAATATGTCCTGCACCTAAAACCATTGGAGGAGGGATGCGGTGAACCATTTCTACGCAGGATCGTGCCTCTTTATTCATAGGGGTCCTTCTCTGCTTAAAGTGAAGATGATGGTAAACTACACATAGAGCCCACTTTGGACCCCATCTGTGCACTTAGTGATAGTATTTGTCCATTAGACTGGGTCCCTATATGTGCACATGACTTAGTGATAGTACAGTATCTTTCCATTAGACTGGGTCCCTATCTGACTTGACTTGACTTTATTTGACAATATAAAAACAACATGTGACAGAAAGCACAGTCAGGAGATACTGCCAAGGATGAACACAAAAAAGCTCAGAGCTTATTTCCATTGTGGTCCTTGTAGGGGGGTAGGGGACTGTGATGCTTAGACATGCATCATACAGACATGACATCACAACACATCACATATACCAGTTAACATTTATATATATACATAACAGACTCATAAACATGCAAGGGTGCCTTTTGCTGAGTGTCTAGGTTAAGTATAGTCCCTTTTGAGCCATGTCTTCAGGCTGGACTTGAATCTAACAGCATTGTCTACGATTTTCAGGTCACTGGGGCAGACTATTCCAAAAGACAGCTGCTGAATACAAAAATGACTCCTTCCCCATACAGCTCCTGAATCTGACTGGCACAAAGTCAGTTGAGCTGCGCTTAGTTGGGTATGCATGGGTGTCCCTGATTCGGTTGAAGTAGTTGTTGAAGTACACTGGCACTATTCCCCCGTGCACGATTCTGTGAACTAGGCACATCCATATCTGGTTGACTCTGTCTTCCACCTTTAGCCATCTCATGTTCTCAAAGTGTGATGGGTCAAGGTGGGTTCGGGCGGGTAGCCTTAGTATTACCCCGATTAGCTTGTTTTGTGATAAGATAATCCTTTATTGATCCCCTAGGGGAAATTCAGGTGTCAGAGCAGCATGGGGGGTACAGGGTGGGGGATGCATAGATTCACAGTACAGTACAATATAGTTATGAAATATAATAATAAAAGTACTATAAAAAGTAATAAATAAAGTAATATAATATAAAATAGTAATATAAAAAGTACAAGTGAGGTGAGTCTTAGGCTGAACGTGCTCTTCATTCTGGCCAGCTCCTCGTAGAGGGGGTGAGAGGGGTTCTGTCTGTAGTTTTATTTTCTGACTTTTGGGGGCACTGTTGTACCAGGAGCCACACGCATAGTCATAGTGACACTGTATGAGTGCTCCAGCAAGAATTTTCATCGCTGACTGATCTAAAAAAAAAAGAAATTCGAGATTCTGGCTAGGTATCTAGTCCTGTTATTGATCTTTGTAAGTGCTTGGTGAGCCATGCTTTCCCCTGATAAGCTGTTTTCCAGGACGCAACCAACATATTTCACAGATGTTTTGTCGGTGAGAACAGTATCTCCTATTCTAATGTTAAAAAACCTGGCGATTTTCTGAGCCTGACCTTTGACCCGAATAGGATGGACTCAGTCTTCCCCCACGTGGAGGGACAGCTTGTTGTAGCCTAGCCAGTCACTAACCTTCTCTAGTTCTGCACTCAATATCTGCTCAACCACTTGTTTCATCACTAAGTGCACATGACTTAGTGATAGTACAGTATGTTTCCATTAGACTGGGTCCCTATCTGTGCACATGACTTAGTGATAGTATCTTTCCATTAGACTGGGTCTAACACAAACATTTGCCTCCAGGCCTGAGAATGTTTATCAGAACCCTCCTGTTATAATATGGTTCCATATCATAGAGGCCCATGCCCACACCTATAAACATGCAGTATTTCTCTCTCTCGTTGGGTTTGCAGCGGTCGTGGACCAGAGCGTCCACAGAGGATCCGAGGGCCCGGTGCTTCCTCTGCTCGTCTGCCAGCGCCTCCTTCTCCTCCCGCAGAGAGGCCAAGCTCTGCCGCAAGGCCACGCACAGCTCCCCCTGGAGGATGGGAGGGATAAGTGAATCCAGATACTGTCATATGTATACTACTATATCTATATTTATGTCTTTGCATTAGGCGCATGATGCCGCCATAGAGTATTGTGTTATTTTTCCTACGTCTTTAAAGAAAGAAAAAATATGAGCTGTTATTACCTTCCTAGAGTTGAGGTTCTTCTCTTCTTCGTCTAAATCCGTCTCGGCAGCCTGGTTTTGATCGAGCCCAGTAGAGCAGGCACCATCTTGAATTCTAGGAGAGGATTTAAAGACACTTTCAATTCAGTTACATATGCTTTAATGTTTATTTTTCATTGATTAAACGTCATTAAGGGACAATTTGAGGGGATGAGGGGGTATAGCATCTCCCTTGTTGGCAATCATTTCCCCATTCATTCTCCTATTCATTGTAGGAGAAATTATTGTAGAAAATCAATTTACACTGCTCAACATTATAATTATGAATTGCTCGCTGCTTGTGACGGCTAAGCCTGTTTTCCAGTGTTGAAGGATTCTTGTCCCACTACAACAGCTGTTCTTTGGATTTAAAAATCCTAGTTGAGCATCCCCATGTCCTATTCTGCTTCTGATCAGGGTGGAAATGTGGGCAACTTACGGTGGAATAAGTGTCATTATTATCCGCAAGGAGGACACACTAATCTGTCAACAGCACCAGTAAAGGAAATAGGACATTTAATTACAATAGAAATCATTTATAGGGAGAAATCCCCCAGGAGAAATGTGGAAATCCCCAGATACTCCACTCGACGGTAGTTTAGAGCAGGCTCCGTCTATAGAGAAGTCGGCTCACTCTGCCGGCGTGATTACCAAACGTAGCCGCATTTCTGGCAGACGCTCTCTGATTGGCCGACGTCAGTTTCTACACTGGTTAAGCTTAGGCACTCTTCGAAGTTGGTTACGGTTAGAGTTTGTCTTAGAGCGTGACGGCAAGTTCTTTCGACGGTTAAGCTTAGGCACTCTTTTGAAGTTGGTTAAGGTTAGAGTTTGTCTTAGAGCATGGCGATAGAACGCCAGGTAGTTTGCAGGCTGTTTGACGTGGAAATGGGCAAAGACACAGCTCGTCACGCTATTGGACGCACATGTCACATGACCAGAAACGTCTGCCAGAAATGCGGCTACGTTTGGTAATCACGCCACTCTGCCGCCATCTTGACAACGGGGACCAACAAGACCTGAACCCTAGCTCTGTAAGTCACTGGTTAATTACTGACAACACAGAATGGTTTCTATGCATGTGTCATCCAGTGGTTTCATCCAGTCTTTTGGTAGCATGGCAGCAGCCGCTCACATTTCACCTCAAAATGCAGTAAAATATGATTTTACTCAACAAACACCATCACATTTTATTATTTTAAATGAAATGGTAAATGGCTGCATTTATGTAGCGCTTTTATCCAAAGCGCTTTACAATTTGTTCCTCACATTTGACACATTCACAAACCTCCGGATTACCAGACAGCTGCTCTACCTCCCGAGCCACTGTTGTTCTTTCATTTCAATGTGCCGACTAATTCATCACTTAGCAGAAATAACCACCCCTTTACTGGTTGATCCAGCCACATGTGTGTGCGTGTGCGTGTGTGTGCGTGTGCGTGTGCGTGTGAGAGAGAGGGAGAGAGAGAAAGACAGACACGACACAAAGAGAGACACAAAGAGAGAGAGAGAGAGAGAGAGAGAGAGAGAGAGAGAGAGAGAGAGAGAGAGAGAGAGAGAGAGAGAGAGAGAGAGAGAGAGAGAGAGAGAGAGAGAGAGAGAGAGAGAGAGAGACTGAGAGGGTAGGAGGAGGAGGAAGAGGAATGTTGAAACTGCATTCCACAGGAGAATCAGGCCGGGGCTAATGAAGTTCAAACCTTAATCCTCAAGCACAATGCACACGAGAAACAATGACACTGGGACTAAACTACACTAAACACACACAGAACTGTTACATCTGACCTTCACTGAAGAACAATGACACCGGGACTAAACTACACCACACACACACACACACACACACACACACACACACACACACACACACACACACACACACACACACACACACACACACACACACACACACACACACACACACACACACACACACACACACACACACACACACACACACACACACACACACACACACACACACACACACACACACACACACACACACACACACACACACACACACACACACACGTTACATCTGGCCTTCACTGACGAACAATGACACTTGGACTAAACTACACTAAACACAAGTTCCGTTTTATGTCACATAAGGTACATGTACATTACAGTGAAATGCTTGGTTCTGTATGAGCCGCCTGAGATTGTGCTTCATACAGTAAAAAAATAAGTTAAAAGAATAAAGACCAAACACTATACAAAAATATACAATATACAAAGCTAAATGCAAAAATGAGGTAGAGATGTACACAAACTACACACACACAAACATTACATCTGGCCTTCACCGAAGAACAATGACACTGGGACTAAACTACACCACATTTTGGAGGGAAATGTGTCTGAATTTTTTTTGCCCATCCAAGTATTATATAGTTACCATATTTCCAATGGTGATTACTGACAATCTGATTATTTAATAGGAACCATTATTTCTTTAGTATTTGCCCATTTTACCTGCTTTCTATGCCAACTCAAGCCAGTAGATGGCAGTGTCGTTTCAGTTGTAATCTGCCCAATGATTGCACAATGGCAACTGCCTTCTAATTCTATAGTTCTAAAATGCTGACGTCCGTCCGTCTGTCTGTCTGTCTGTCTGTCTGTCTAGTGTCTACCTGGTCTGACTGCCTGCCTGTAACTGTCCAACTGTCCTAAAAATAGAAATAGTCGTAAGCCTCTACAAGACAAGATCATTTAATGTAATAAAGAGGAGGGTAACCACCTTGTTAACATAAATAGCCCTAATTCAGTACAACCGTCTTGTTAATTACATTTTAGAGGGAAATGTCAAGAAAAGAAAAACAACCAATTACCTATGTACCAGCCATCCCGCTGGTTATATTTAGACCAATCCCCTAGAGAGGAACCATATCTATCATTCCTGAGACCTGCTGGCCGTTTCTGACTCTCCTTGGGAACATTTTCTCTCCGAACAACATGTTCCACATTAATCAAAGCACGTCAACCGTATATGAACCAAAACCAACCAAAAACCTAAACTTGCCAACGTCAACAGTCAACCCTAAATATATATTTCTTTCTTTAACACAATGGCGCCCAAGCACGGATATATCCGGCTTTCGAATCCATGCTTAATGGACTGAAGGACGGATATATCCGTGGCAAGTTGTTTTGGCTTTTACTCCATTTTAATAACCTATTCAAGGTCGCTGAGCTGCACTGCAGATTTACCCTACTCTTTGAATTTGAGAAAGTGCATTACCGGCCAGCCCTTTATCTAGCCTTCCAGGAAATATACTAGACCAAATGCCGTATAACGCTTATATTCACGGCGCTATAAAACGAGAACGTATTGATGCATTTTTCTTTTTTTTTAAGCCATTTTGAAGGGACGGTTTATGGACTCAATTGACAATGAGAATGGACAGATAGCAATACTATAAAGTATAGATTTAGCTCTACAAACAGCCCCAAGTCTGTTTACAAAAGCTGGTAGTCTCTAGTGATATTAGACTCATCCCAGTGGCCGCCAAAGTCAGATAATAAAAAAAAGTTATATACTGTAATCACCTCCAACAACACATCACCAGAGTTATAATATAATCACCTCCAACACCACATCACCAGAGCTGTAATATAATCACCTCCAACACCACATCACCAGAGCTGTAATATAATCACCTCCAACACCACATCACCAGAGCTGTAATATAATCACCTCCAACACCACATCACCAGAGCTGTAATATAATCACCTCCAACACCACATCACCAGAGCTGTAATATAATCACCTCCAACACCACATCACCAGAGTTGTAATATAATCACCTCCAACACCACATCACCAGAGTTGTAATATAATCACCTCCAACACCACATCACCAGAGTTGTAATATAATCACCTCCAACAACATTATCACCAGAGCCGTAATATAATCACCTCCAACACCACATCACCAGAGTTGTAATATAATCACCTCCAACAACACATCACGGGTTGTACTATAATCACCTCCAACACCACATCACCAGAGTTGTAATATAATCACCTCCAACACCACATCACCAGAGCTGTAATATAATCACCTCCAACACCACATCACCAGAGCTGTAATATAATCACCTCCAACACCACATCACCAGAGCTGTAATATAATCACCTCCAACACCACATCACCAGAGTTGTAATATAATCACCTCCAACACCACATCACCAGAGTTGTAATATAATCACCTCCAACACCACATCACCAGAGTTGTAATATAATCACCTCCAACAACATTATCACCAGAGCCGTAATATAATCACCTCCAACACCACATCACCAGAGTTGTAATATAATCACCTCCAACAACACATCACGGGTTGTAATATAATCACCTCCAACAACATTATCACCAGAGCCGTAATATGACACTGATGGTGTTTACATGAACACAGTAAAGATTAGAGCTCATATCCTAGTTAACATCTGAAGTTATCTCTGTGTAATTCATTTTGTTAGTGTAATTAGGCAACAAATTGGAACATCCAGGGATATGTTAAGCTCCGTGCTTAGTTGTGCATAACTCATGTATAACTCATCAAACCAGTCACGACTGTGAGCTATGTGTGTACGTGTATATTCTCAGTCCAGTTTGCAGCTATGATCTAACCAAGATACTTTATTTATCAAATGTGGCTGAATTCTTCAATTTGTTCAGTAAAATGCAGACTTATCCGGATAATCAGAGACAAAGAAGATAAAAAAAATAAATAAAAAATAAACACATCATATTACCTGTCATCCAACCATGTGCTGTCTCTGCGTTGCCACGCCGACCTCCCAGCGCTGGGGAAGATATCCTCCATGAGCTCCACGGTGGTCTTCCCTCCCCAGGTATCAAGGAGAGGGGCCAGGGACCGGTCCCGCAGCACCTAGGTACAAATAACCGTGGTCCCGTCAGCTGGGGCATTGAAATGAGGACCTTGTAAGCTCAACTTTGTACAATTAAGTGAAATAAGCACATAGTTTAGTGGTTAAATCTACACCGTCCTCATTGCCGACCAGATACTAATTGTAGGTAATGCTTCTCACCAGCTGCCTAGATAGGGCCTCCACCCTCAGCTCTGCGGCAGACCGCTCCCTCCTGGGCAGGGGCTGGTACTCTACTTCCAGGCTTGGCTCGGCCTCCTGGGTCTCGGGGCTGGGGGTGGTGATGGTAGGTGTAATGGTGGAGGGCGGAGACGGTAGCCGAGGTTCGGGGGGCGTAATGGGGGAGGGAGCCAGGGAGGAGGAGGAAGAGGAGGAGGAGGAGACAGAGGGAGGGGAATGGAGGGATGGTCTGTCCTCTGGGTTGTCAAGGTACTCAGAACTAGAGGGGGGAGGCAGACACAGAGGGAGAGAAACAGATGGACAGAAAGAAAGAAAAACAGACAAGTAGGTGTAGTGCACAGTTGTGAAGTAGAAGAGATGGCGAGACCAAATAAGGCCTCATCTGACTATTGGAATGCTTGAACAAATATAAACACATAAATAAAAGATGAAAGGTTGAGGTTGAAATAAAAGCTTTGTTATAAACATGTTAGTAAACTGCTCTATTGATCTACGGGTTGCATTCATTGTGCCATTGTGTGTCCCCGGAATGATTTACACCTTATTGGGAGGGACGTAAAATGGCAGCATATGAAATATCAAGATAAAGTATGAGAGAGAGAGAGAGAAGGAGCTTGAACATACCTGTCCTTGCGTTGCCGTCGGTGATGATCTCCCTGCTCCAACTTCTGTGTGGGGGGAGGGGGAGGGGGCAGGAAGGAGGGAGGAGGGGGGAAGTCATCCGTGATGTCGGTCTCTCTGATTGGCGGAGGGGCAGGCTCTTGCAAGAACACCTCGTCGAAGTCCTCCTGCGATTGGCCAGAAGCGGGATCCGTGGCCGGCGACGCGCCGACGGATGATTCCGTGAACGCCGCCGATAGGTCGATCTGGGTAGAGAGGTTGGACTCTGAGATGCGAAGAGAAGAGAGGTGCTGGCGGGCGGAGGGAAGGGAGACGGGGGGAGGAGAGGACGGACGTTCCACGCCCTCCCGCGGTGAAAGGGCTGGGGGCTGGGGAGAGGAAGGGGGAGTCTTTGGTGACACTAGACGGGCCGCTTCTGCACCACCGCCCTCGGCCGTCTCCGCACTCTCTCTAGGCAGGTCTTCCCGAGCGTCTGCTGACGGCGTGGCGTCACTCACACTCTGCCGCGCCTGTAAACGCAGGCACTTCTCCTCCTCTACATTTTTGGCGTTGCTCAGTGACGCCCCCTGTCCTTCGCCACCCCCCCTGACGGCCCCCCCATCACCCCCGCTAGTCGTGGCAGCAGTTTCCATACGACCGCCGCCATGGCGGTCGCCTCCACTATTTTGCAGCATACCGGGGAAGGTTATGGCATCCAGGTTGGCTAGGCTTAGCCTCTCGCTAGCGTGCCAGTCAGGGTTGGTGCCGCCGGCGGTGGTGCCAGGGGGAGAGAGGGGGCAGGGCAAGCCGACCGACGCCGCCAGGGTGGAGGTGCTGAGGGCGCGCGGGGCACGGTCTCCGTTCCCTTTCCTCTCTCTCCGCGTGACGGGGGTGTTGTTGTTGTACTGGGAGGGGCTCGGGTTGAAATGGGCGGGGCCGAGGCTGTGGCGCTGAGGGGAGGAGCTTGAAGCCGAGGCCGGTCTCTCTCGTCTCTGGGACTCTGTGGGTCTGGGGAGATGGAGAGACAAGACAATCGTGATGTAAAAGGATACAAGGATGAGAACGACCAGACATGCTGTAGTATCCGGGACAACCAGTCGTGCTGTATCCAGGACAACCAGACATGCTGTATCCAGGACAACCAGACGTGCTGTATCCAGGACAACCAGACGTGCTGTATCCAGGACAACCAGACGTGCTGTATCCAGGACAACCAGACGTGCTGTATCCAGGACAACCAGACGTGCTGTATCCAGGACAACCAGACGTGCTGTATCCAGGACAACCAGACGAGCTGTATCCAGGACAACCAGACGTGCTGTATCCAGGACAACCAGACGTGCTGTATCCAGGACAACCAGACATGCTGTATCCAGGGCATGTGAGCATGGCCTACATGACATGGGGTGTATGACATGGGAAGGACATGTTCCTTGTTCATATTATATATCATATCCGGGTACTAGTAGATCAAAATACCATACTTTGCTCCTAGCCTCTGAGGCAGCTAAAGCAGCCTGGATCTGTAACTCCTCTCTCTCTGCTCTTAGCTTAGCCTCCTGTTCTTCCCTATCTGCTCTTAGCCTAGCTCGAGTTGTCGTTTTTTAGAGCGTGTACCTCGAGTTGTCGTTTTTGTTTTAGAGCGGAAGCCTGGGTTAGCAACTCAGCCCTCTCTAAGTCAACTTTCAGCCGCTGGCTTGCAGATGACGCTCTGGAAAATGTAGTGGATGGTGCTCTAGACCCTTTCCCTTCTACTTTCGACATTTTGTTGTTATCCTTCTTTCAGCGTTCCAGTAGTTCGTGTTGTTCCCGTTTCCTCTTGGAACAAAGTTTTCTTACTAATGTGAGGGCCGACGATCCACTCCACTGGTCAAATTACTTACTCGTGAGTAGTAAGTCCGTTGATGAAGAAAAGCAATGTCCACAGCCGCTCCAGTGCAAAGTAAAGATATCCAAATGGTTTATTTGCAAAGTCTCTCTTTACAGAAGTGGTTCTAAATCTACTTTCCTAAATATTCCTGTCACTACTACAAATACTACTACAAGTGGCTCCTACTAGCTACAAGTACTAATACAAGCTACAAGTACTACTACAAGGTAAGAAAACGGTATTTTCCCAGTCTCCAAAATCACCGCCGACTCGACACATGAAAATTCCTTCGTAATGTGAAAGCCGTAAATCCCCTTGCTGGCTTCTGGCTTCAGTCCATTGTTGAGTCCATCCTTTCGGTCCCGTTCAGTTTGGTCGAAGATGCAAAACTGCCGTTCTGAGAAACTGAGTGTAATTTCATAGTTCTCCTAATTTCTCCCAGACACCAAGGTCGGTCGTGAAGTCATGCTCGCTACAAGACTGTTAAAACACTGCAGGCATTCATCATAATCAGGATTCATACGCAGGCTTGATAAAGTAGCTACACCACCAAGGCCGCAGTGTTTCTGCGAGGGGCCCGTTTGCACCTGTTCAAAAGCATATCTCTTCTGTCTTCCGATGCCCATATAAAACTTGACCCAATCAGAAATGATCCTCCCAAAACTAAAACGCACCAATGATACGTCTCGATTCGCTATGCTTATAACGAAACACACTATGCTTTTCTTTGCTTTTCGCTCTGGCAAACCTGTGTACATGTTCTTTGATATACGCTCTGTCAAACTGAGAGACCTTCCATGGATGCAAACCTTTTTTTGTTCAAATAAACCAACGTAAGTATTCAGAACCTTTATCTCCTTGCTTCATTTGATGACTTGATTCTTGTCTGACCATGTTACTGTTTGCTTTAATGCCGGGCCAGAACCTGTTGTGGTCTGTACATTTAGACGCGCTCATAAGGCCTGTCCTGTGTTATTCTGCATTCATTAACCAATGAATGCTTTATTAATGTAATTCAAGTTTCAAATCCATAGACTGAATTACACAAACGGTACAAAACTGAATTTCACATCTTTACAAATAGTTGTTAACTGACAAACTGATCATAGGGAAAGAGGCTTTATTTACAAGTTGGACACAATTTAGACTGTTACTAATGGCTTGAGGTTTAGGGTTCTGTGGAGTTTCAGGCGAGTGTCCCTTTGGCCCTCCAGTCACGGGACAACAGGTGAAGCAGCTCCTCTTCATCCTCCTCTTCGATGCTTCCTTCAGAAGAAGCCATGGGCTCCTGGTTCTTCTCAGAGTTGCTCTTCACCACATCCCTTTTGTCTCTCAGTACTTCAACCCTTCTGTAACATTCCATTTGTTCATCGATTTCGTCAATTTGACGCTCAAGGCGACCTTCCTCGTCGTCCTCGGCAACAATGGCTTCAGACTCGGTGTTCACCTGCCGCATCTCTTTCTGGAACTTGTCCCACTCCTTGTCCATCAGGTCTTTGGGCGCATCGACTTTGCGCACTTTGGCATCTCTCACAGGGTCATCAAAGAAGCCTTCTGGCAGCGCCTCTGCTGTGTTCTCCTTCTTCTCTACGGGTTTCTCTGGCTCCTCTGCTTTGAGGATGGATCCTGAATGAGACACAGTGGGGGGCGCGGATGGGATGCTGCTGCTGTCAAAGAAATCAGCTGGTAGTCTTGCTTGACTTGTGGTTCCTGCGTTTATGTCGTCGGGTTCCAGAGGTTTCCTTTTCAGCGACGAACTCCGTGGTGTTTGGCTTGAGCTGCTCGGTTGTTTTGAATCTTTGAGCTCAGAAACGTTCTCCTTGTGCTGTTTTCCGAGAACATGAGTCTGCCACAGTAGTTCGGATTTCACCTGCACATTGCACAGGACGCAGCTGAGGTGATCAAGACTGTTGTATTTAGCGAAAGGAGACTCTATGCGCTTCTTGTCGGTTGTTTGCCTTTGTTTCGCTCTCATTAAACGCCGAAGTTCATCTTGATTGATCACTTTCTTCCCCTTTTTAGAGGGCGCCATCATCGAAAGTATGCTAGCTTATTAGCCACTTACACTTTAGCCAGCAACGGCCAAAATCTTCTTCTTCTTCTTATTTGAATTTCCGGCAGTGTAGACGCATCTTCTTCTTCTTCTTATTTGAATTTCCGGCAGAGTAGACGCATCGTGGCGTATTACTGCCCTCCGCAATTATTTTTATGGGCTCTTCTTCTTCTCCTTCTTCTCCTTCTTCACCTTCTTTTTCTTCTTCTACTGGACCCCGTCATCAACTACATTGTCCATTGGAGTGCAGCTACTGCTGCTACTTCCTGCCTGAGCCCCCCTCCGCGGGACCCTCCTTGCCCCCTGCTATCTTATCCTGGGCTGCTTTGTCCCTCGCAGCCTTGTCCCTCGCAGCCCCCTCAGCCAATTCATTACACACCTCCTTCCAGTCCAGACCTTCCAATCCCAGATGTTGAACCGCTATCCTAACAATCATCTTCACCATCTCTGTTCTACCCTTAGCCGCTGCCATACCAGTAACTACCCCTGCCACGAAGGCCACAATACCTAATTTCTCCTCCCTTCCCCTCTCTCTTTCCACCTGCTCTACCCTCACTGCCAAATGCCCTCCTTCAACCCCCTGCACCCTTTCTTGGCTACCCTGTCCTGCCCTGCTAACCGCCCCAGCATACGTCAACTTACCCTCCCTTCTCTCTCTCCGATCCGCGACCTCCTTCATCATCACCTCGCACCCCCGAAACGCTACACTATGCTCCCCACCACAACTACAGCACTTCGGCTTCACTCCCTCTCCACATTTCCCATATTCATGTTCCCCGCCACACCTAGCGCACCTCATCCCCTTCATACACGTGGTAGCTATATGGCCAAACCCCTGGCACCTATAGCACCTAAGAGGATTATGAACAAATTCCCTAACCCTATACATCCTACGCCCTACAAACACCTCCCTAGGAACAACCCCACCCTCAAACGTAATCACTACCGTCCCTGTCACTGCCCTCTCCGCTCCCCTCTTCATCCTTGCTGCACTCTTAACTATGCCATTACGCCCGTCCTCCTTTAGCTCTTCCACCAGCTGCTCTACTGTAACCTCGACCGGTACCCCAGCTATCACCCCCTTACATCCCCCCCCCTCTTCTCCCCTACTCTCGCCACCTTACTTATACCCACCCCCCCAATGCTCTGCATCTTCCTAGCCACCTCCACCTGCCCCTCACTACCACACCCTACGGCCAGATTCCCATCCCACAAAACGTTCACGTACTTTACCTCTCCTAATCGCTCTGCAATGAGTTTGGGCCACTCGAGCCTACCTACTTTCCTCTCATCCCTCTCCCCCTCAAGCCTGACCACTATATGGATCACTTCCGCTTTTGCCACATCTTTTCCTGCACCCTCGTCTCCCGGCCCACTTGAGCTATCGTCCCCCCCTTTCTTCCTCTTCCCCCCTTCTCCCCCCCTCTCCTCCCCCCTACTCTCACTATCCCCATCGCTGTCGTTCCTCTCCGTCCGCTTCTTCCTCTTCTTCCCCACCCCTCCTCCTCCCTCTCTTCTTTCTCCCTCTCCTCCCCACTGTACTCCGACTGATCGCGCTCCATTTGCCGTTCTTCCTCTTCCTTCTTCTTCTTCTTTACACCATCCGACTCCTTCCCTTTGTCTTCCACCATCTCCGAGACCTCCTTCTCACTTCCCTCTCCGTAGTCTTCCACCATCTCCGAGACCTCCTTCTCACTTCCCTCTCCACACGTCACACCCCGAGGGGACACTGGGCTCGCACCCGGTGACTCGCGTCCCTCCTGACGCAAGCCCTCATTCCACTCGCTCCCATCTCGATTCACCCAAAACCCTGGACATTCTTGCACCGGCCGGGGCCATTCACGAGGACTCCACTCTCCCCGCTCTCCATAAGCTGCATGGCTCGCCTTCCACCACCGCTCACTCCCCCTCAGCATTACCCAGCGGTTCATTCGTGTTAGCTAGTCTTCTTCTTCTTCTTATTTGAATTTCCGGCAGAGTAGACGCATCGAGGCGTATTACTGCCCTCCGCAATTCTTTTTATGGGCTCTTCTTCTTCTCCTTCTTCTCCTTCTTTTTCTTCTTCTACTGGACCCCGTCATCACCTACATTGTCCATTGGAGTGCAGCTACTGCTGCTACTTCCTGTCTGAGCCCCCCTCCGCGGGATTTCTTATACTACACTAGTGGTGTTCCATCTTTAGGCCTCTTCAACTCACACTTTCTCCTTCTTCTCTGCTCCTCTTGCCTGTCCAATACTAATACATACACTAACGCTATATCCTCTGGTACAACTCTGAAGCATGCAGAAATGTCAGCACTGCCTCTGTGATCAACTGGTGGTTCTCATTATCCATGCCAAAGAATGATTTAAGAGAGAAGGAAGATACTCCCAGCTCTACCAGACTTTTATAAAAGATTTCCCTCTCTTTCCTATACCTTTCACATTCTAGGAAGACATGCCCGACAGTTTCAGTCTCTCCACATTCACACACCCCATCTGGATGTTTGCCCACAATGAACAAGCTACTGTTCAACCCACAGTGCCCCAGCCTCAGTCTACACATCTTCACCCTATCACTCCTTGACCCATATCCCTCCACCTTGATCTTGACCCGAGGCTGCAGAGAGAAATAGTGCCTTCCCTTGGTCCCCCTTTCCCACTCATCCTGCCACTCAGCCTCAACTCCTTTCTTTATCTTATCTCTGAGTTCTACTCTTCCCATTGAAATACCTATCTCTTCCTCCCTTCCCAGGCTCTGTTTGGCAAGGGAGTCAGCCATCTCATTCCCCGCAATCCCAGCGTGTCCCGGGACCCAACAAAACTCCACTGACCAGCCTGCCTTCGCAATCCTATATAAAACCAACATTATTTCCTGAATGAGATCAGGGCGAGCTTTAGACCCACCTGCACTCAGAGCCATCAGTGCAGCAGCCGAGTCAGAGCATATAATCACCTGGCTTGGTCCCACTTCCTCCACCCACCACAATGCCCAGAGGATGGCAAGCAACTCTGTCACAAATACTGAGCTGCCATCGGATATTCTTTGTCCCTTACCGATCCCTAACCAAGGCACCCACCACCCAAATCCTGCCCTCCCACTTTCAGGATCCACAGAGCCATCAGTGTACACCTCCAGAGCCCCTGATTCCAGAAGGAACCTCTCTATTTCCTCCACAATCTCGCCCTTATCCTCCTCCTTCAAGAACCTAAGTTCAATGACTCGATCAGGCAATAGCCAAAATGGCACTGATAGCCACCGAGTGTGCTCCGCCACTCCCCCCTGATGCAGTCTCAACTTCCTGGCCCACTGATCAATACTGGCCAAAAAAGGTTTATACTTATCCCCATCTCCTGAAAGTAAACACCTAGCTGGGAAGGACAGACTTGTCCCACTCAATTTTGCCCAGTACTGTAGCCCTAACTTTACTCTCCTCAGGTTTAGGGGCAACTCCCCCATTTCCACCAATAGTGCTGAAGCAGGGGTGGTCTTAAAAGCTCCACAGCAGATTCTCAAAGCCTTGCACTGAAGCACATCCAGCTTTCGCAAATTAAACTTGGCCGCAGAGCCGTACACATAACAACCATAATCAATTGTTGACCTGATCATCGCCTGGTATATCATGCACGTGGTCTCTCTATCCGCTCCCCACCCACTCCCAGCCAAACTTCTCAGCACATTCACTATTCTTTCACACTTTGCCAGGATTTTCTCTATATGAACAGCCCAATTCAATCTTTCGTCAAACCAAACTCCCAAAAATTTAAACACCTTTACTCTCTCTAAGGGAGATCCATACATAACCAGCCTTCCCCTAGGCACCCTCTTTCTAAAACCAAAAATCATATAATTAGACTTAGAGGCGGATATTTTAAAACCCCACTTGTCTCCCCATTCCTCTACATCCCCCAGAGCTCTTTGTACCTGCTTTAAACAATACTCAACATTCTTCCCTCTTTTCCATATGGCCCCATCGTCCGCAAATAAAGACAACCCATATCCTTTTCCAATTTGCCCAAAAATGTCATTAATCATCACATCGAAGAGGACCGGGCTAATCACGCTTCCTTGCGGGGTGCCATTTTCTATTTTTACAGTTTTTGAGGTTTGCCCCCCCACACGTACTTGGATCGTCCTGTCTAATAGAAAATCCTTTATCCAATTAAACAATCTCCCTCTAACTCCTAGGTCATACAATTTCAAAAGCAGCCCCTCTTTCCACAAAGAGTCATACGCCTTCTCAATATCCAAAAATACACTTATCACTACTTCCTTATTGTCAAAAGCCTGTCTAATGTCCTGGTCTAGAACAGCTACTGATTCCATTGTAGACCTGCCATTTCTAAACCCATTCTGATACCCAACATAAAGATCCTTACTTTCTAAAAAGTAAACTAATCTATTAGTAATCATCCTTTCCATAATTTTACACAATACAGACGTCAAGGCTATGGGTCGGTAAGACCCTGGGTCAGCCGCTACTTTACCTGGCTTCAAAATAGGAATGATGACGGCATGCTTCCACTCCTTTGGCAAGCAGCCTTCTAGCCACACATTATTAAACAAACCCAGTATTTCAATCATTACAAATTCGTCCAAATTCTTAAATAATTCATAGGATAATCCATCTCTGCCAGGCGTCGTATTTGCACCAGCCTGGATAGCATCCCCTAACTCTTTCATTGTAAAGTACAAATTAATCAGATTATTATTTTCTGAGCTTCTTCTCAACTTCCACTCATTCTGCGATAGCAGTTCAGACCTCTTTCTCCCTCTCTCCTCCCCCAGACTCCCAGAGTTATGCACTGCCTGAAATGCCTCCACCAGCATGTCTGCCTTCTCTTTATTGGTTACTGCTTCTACCCCCCCCTTCTGAATCACTGGAATCGAGCTTTTTTTATATATTCCAGCCATTCTGTGTACGACTGCCCACATCTGCCTCACAGAAGTCTCAGGGCCTAATGTTTCACAGAACTTCCTCCAACTACTCTTTTTAGCATCTTTAATAACTCTTCGTGCTACTCCCCTTAACCTCTTATATTCTGCTGACTGGCACAACCCTGGATACTGTCTCACCCTCTTGTATGCTTTATTCCTATTCCTTACAGCTACGTCACATTCTTTATTCCACCAGGGAACCATCCTTCTAGCTCTGGGTTCCTCCTTCATAGGGATTGTGCCCTGCGCTGCCCTATGTATCATCTCACTAAGAGAAGCATTCCACTCGTCTACACTCCCCTCAGAGTCAATCTCTCCTACCCACTTTCGGGCCGCCTCCAAGAACTCTTCCCAATTAGCTTTAGAAAAATTATACCTGGGCACCCTCTCCTCGATTTCTATTATCAGATCCCTTCCAAATTTGCACAGAATAGGACAGTGGTCGCTTCCCATAGTATTACTATCCAGCGCTTCCCACTCTCCAACCCTAGCCAAACCCGAGGAGGCAAAACACAAATCTATGTGACTGCAAGTATCCCTTGTGACATCAAACCTAGTCGGTCTATCATCATTTATCATAACTAGCTCATGCTTATCCAGGATCTCCTCAACCACGACTCCATTACTGTCCTTACTATTGCTTCCCCACAATGGGTTACGAGCATTAAAATCACCGACCCATATAACTGGACCTCTCACCTTCTGCATAATTTCATCAAACTCAGGCAAAATAAGTTGTTTACACGGATTATATAAATTAAGCACCGTTATGGGACTATGGCTCTGATTACTCCAAACTTCCACTGCCACACACTCAAGGTTAGATGTTATGTCCAATGCCCTATACTGGATCCCTTCTCTAACGAAAGTTGCACACCCTCCGCCTCTTCTACCAACTCTGTCTTTTCTTAAACACTCATATCCTGGAATAACAAACTCAAGGCTAGGTTTCAGCCACGTCTCCTGAATGCAAATTAACTCAGGTTTCACTATGACTTCCTCCACAAATCTTTTTAACTCCTGTCCATTAGCGATCAGGCTCCGGGCATTCCACTGAAGAATACAGAACATCAGTGATCTAATCCTCTTTCTTCTTCCTCCATACTGCTGTCCCCCTCACTCTCCCTGTCTGTCGTCCGCCCCCTGCCTATCTGCCCACTTATCTTCCCCTTCTCCTTTGCCCCTAGTGCACACGACTGTTCACCCCCACTTTTCTTCTCATTCTCCTTCTTCTCCCTCTCCTTTGCCCCTCCACTCCTGCGTTTCTGCCATTCAACCCCACTTTTCCTCTCCTTCCCCTTTGCCCCCAGTGCAGCACCCTTGCCCGGCCGCTGCCCACCCTCACCCAGCACCCCACTCTCCAGTACAGTATGGATTTCATCTGGCCTTATCCCTACCCCCAAAAACCTCTCAGCTGCATTAGCCACCGTTCGACAGACGTCAGACTTTGATTCACCGTCCTTCACTCCCGCCACCACCTCTACCATGAAAGCCAGAAACGCTGTCTTGGTCATTATCATCACCTCATCCTGAGACGCGGCTGGCAGACCAGGTCCAGACCGAGACGCATCGGAAATAATAGGAGGCGCGGCTGACAGAGTTGGAGCAGATTGCTGACTCCCCTGCTGCACCCTGTTCACCCCCTGTCTCCTTTCCTTCTCTTTCACAGTCGCAACTGACTTAACTGCCTCGGCATATGACACCTTGTACTGATCCCTCACAGATTGCACTTCCTTGGCCTGAGCAACATATGCACACCCACGAAACGCTACATGGTGTTCCCCTCCACAGTTACAGCATTTGGGAACCTCTGCATTGCACTCCTTGATCTCATGACCCTCGCCACACTTCGCACACTTCTGTTTCGCCCTGCAAGCCCCTGCAATATGCCCGAACTTCTGGCACTTATAGCAGCGCAGCGGTGGCCTTACATACTCTCTCACGGCGTACGACATGCTCCCTATATACACCCTGACTGGTAACACTGCGTCTGCAAATGTTACCACTACTGGCGCTCCTGAGCTCCCCTCCCTTGCCTTGAATAGTCCACGAAAGCGCCCGCTTATATAGAGACCCAAATGTTCTAGAATGTTGGGTTATGACATCATTGTGGTTCTAGAATGTTCTATGTTCTTGAAAGTTCTATTATGACATCACCACAAACGTTCCAGAATGTTTTATGTTCCAGAAAGGTCTATTACGACATCACCACAAACGTTCCAGAATGTTCTATGTTCCAGAAAGTGCTATTATGACATCACCACAAACGTTCCAGAATGTTCTATGTTCCAGAGGGGTCTATTACGACATCACCACAAACGTTCTAGAATGTTCTATGTTCCAGAGGGGTCTATTACGACATCACCACAAACGTTCTAGAAGGTTCTATGTTCTAGAATGCACTATTATGACAAATACGATGGTTCAATGACTTTATCTAAATCCAATCAATATTAAACATTCATATAATACAATACCTAAATATATATAGCTTTGGCTCTTACATACCGTATAGACACATATACTGTATAAAGACACAAGAATTCATACATGCATAGACACAGTCTGGCAGCTATACTGTACCCAATGCACACAGAGTATGCATACCGTAAATCCTCAAATATAAGACAGGTCTTCTATTTACCTCAGCTGCAAAGAGCACCAGGCCTTTTTTAGAGAGAGGCTTATATAAGAGACAGGCCTTACTTTCTAAAAATGACACTCATGGACATAATCCCTTCATTTTCAGACTTTTATTGCATTATTATTATTATTATTATTATTATTATTATTATTATTATTATTATTATTATTATTATTATTATTATTATTATTATAATTAAATTTTTAATTTTTTTTACTATCTTTTTCCCCCTCCTTCTTTCTCCGACCTTTCTCCCATCCCACTGCTAGTCGTTATGCCAACTCCCAACCCCCCTTCCTGGTTGTTGCGCACTTTCCCCTACTGTTGGTCCGAGAGGCCGGAGACTGTCACATGCTTTCCTCCGACGCATGTGCAGCCAGCCGGCAGCCAGCCTGGCCGCGCAGATTCTCACTGGGAGAGTGTAACGTGTGGGAGGCCGCACTACCTCTCACCAGATCCTACCTTCGCTGAGCAGGCGCCCCGACCAAACTGTAGGGGTCGCTGTCCACAACGCCCAGGACCCACCCACGGCTCCCCTCCCCCTAACTCAGCCAAACGAGTTAGTATAGCGATCAGCCCGAGCCAAGGCAATGCTGACTCTCCGGGAGTCGAGACCGCAGCCTCTTGCATTGGTGACGAGCACAATCTCCACCTGACCGCCCTTTTTATTTTTTAATATGTACATTGTCTGTCTACATTTATTTAGACTAGCATTGGTATTTAAATATTGAGTGCAGTTGAGTAATTGTGGGATTAACGTAATTCACACACTGAAGTTGGAACTGTCTATACTAGGTTGTGGGGTCCGGGGACGGTTTAGCGTGTGGTACCTTCTCGACTTCCTCAGTTGAATCGAGTTGTTTACATGCAGTAGCTTTAGCTACTAACGTTATCATAGCATCATGGTCTGTAATGTGTCAACTGGACAACGCCAGCCTCGTCTGCCAATGCCATATAGATAGCGAACGTTAACGTTTGCAAACGAAGTCAACGTCATCCAGCTGACACCACATATCTAGATATTATGACAACGTTAGCTAGCGGCTAGCGCTAAAGCTAACCAGAGGAAAACGTTAATGTACGGTAGTCAGTGTAGCGGGAGGCAGCACTTGATTTCCATTGGCAAGAGTTTCTCATTCTATATCACGGCACGAAAAATAAAAAAAAATACTTTTTTTTGCGACCTTATATTAGAGCCAGGCCTGTGTTTGTCTAAATGCATCAACCCCCCCCCCCATTATAAGAGGCCCCTCCTTTATCGGAGGTCCCTCCTCTATTTGAGGATTTACGGTACACACACCTTCCTTCCAACTCCCTCTAAGCCAAGTCAAATGCCATAGCCTGACCACATGGACAAATCTGTTCTGAATGGAAGCCAAAAGTACTCCCTCTCCCTCTGCTTTTGTGCCAAGGAATCCTCCCTCCCTCCTTCATTCCTCCCTCCCCTTAAGCCAATTAATACTCTCTCCATCTCCTAATCTTTTCCCCTCTCCTTCCACATAAAGTAATGGGGTCGTTTTCACATGCTTCCATTTTGTGTCCTGAATTTAAATCAAACGGAACGCTTACAAGGCGGCAGGACACAAAATGGCCACCGATGATGCAGAGATGCATTATGACATCATGCTAAACTAATTACACAGATAGTTCAGTGTTTTCTCTGTGATAGTTTTGTAGCAGTAGGGTAATTTCTATTCCATTATGAATTGAAAATGGGGGACCCTGATGTAAACAAGACGAAAGTCTTTCTCTGGTCTGCATCCCCTTAACAATTGTGTGTATTGAGCTGTACTGTACCCATTCTGCAATCTGTTAATTAAAGTTTTCAATCGATTCATCAAGATGTTCTTGTCGTGGTGGTAATGTTCTTGTCGTAGTGGTGGTAAGGTTCTCGTGGTGGTGGTAATGTTCTTGTCGTGGTGGTAATGTTCTCGTCCTGGTGGTAATGTTCTCGTGGTGGTAATGTTCTTGTCGTAGTGGTGGTAATGTTCTTGTGGTGGTAATGTTCTCGTGGTGGTAATGTTCTTGTCGTAGTGGTGGTAATGTTCTCGTTGTGGTGGTAATGTCCTCGTTGTGGTGGTAATGTTCTTGTGGTGGTAATGTTCTTGTGGTGGTAATGTTCTCGTGGTGGTAATGTTCTCATGGTGGTGGTAATGTTCTCTTGGTGGTAATGTTCTCGTGGTAATGTTCTCGTGGTGGTAATGTTCTCGTGGTGGTAATGTTCTCGTGGTGGTAATGTTCTCATGGTGGTGGTAATGTTCTCTTGGTGGTAATGTTCTCGTGGTGGTAATGTTCTTGTGGTGGTAATGTTCTCGTGGTGGTAATGTTCTCGTTGTGGTAATGTTCTTGTGGTGTAATGTTCTCGTGGTGGTAATGTTCTCGTGGTGGTAATGTTCTCGTGGTGGTAATGTTCTCGTGGTGGTAATGTTCTCATGGTGGTGGTAATGTTCTCATGGTGGTAATGTTCTCATCGTGGTAATGTTCTCTTGGTGGTAATGTTCTCGTGGTGGTAATGTTCTCGTGGTGGTAATGTTCTCGTGGTGGTAATGTTCTCATGGTGGTGGTAATGTTCTCGTGGTGGTAATGTTCTCGTGGTGGTAATGTTCTTGTGGTGGTAATGTTCTCGTGGTGGTAATGTTCTCATGGTGGTGGTAATGTTCTCATGGTGGTAATGTTCTCTTGGTGGTAATGTTCTCGTCGTGATAATGTTCTTGTGGTGGTAATGTTCTCGTGGTAATGTTCTCATGGTGGTAATGTTCTTGTGGTGGTAATGTTCTCGTGGTGGTAATGTTCTTGTGGTGGTAATGTTCTCGTGGTGGTAATGTTCTTGTGGTGGTAATGTTCTTGTGGTGGTAATGTTCTTGTGGTGGTAATGTTCTCGTGGTAATGTTCTTGTGGTGGTAATGTTCTTGTGGTGGTAATGTTCTCGTGGTAATGTTCTTGTGGTGGTAATGTTCTTGTGGTGGTAATGTTCTTGTGGTGGTAATGTTCTCGTGGTAATGTTCTTGTGGTGGTAATGTTCTTGTGGTGGTAATGTTCTCGTGGTGGTAATGTTCTTGTGGTAATGTTCTTGTGGTGGTAATGTTCTCGTGGTAATGTTCTCGTGGTAATGTTCTCGTGGTGGTAATGTTCTTGTGGTGGTAATGTTCTCGTGGTAATGTTCTCGTGGTAATGTTCTCATGGTGGTAATGTTCTCGTGGTAATATGCTTGTGGTGGTAATGTTCTTGTGGTGGTAATGTTCTCGTGGTGGTAATGTTCTTGTGGTGGTAATGTTCTCGTGGTAATGTTCTCGTGGTGGTAATGTTCTCATGGTGGTAATGTTCTCGTGGTAATGTTCTCGTGGTGGTAATGTTCTCTTGGTGGTAATGTTCTCGTGGTAATGTTCTCGTGGTGGTAATGTTCTCGTGGTGGTAATGTTCTTGTGGTGGTAATGTTCTCGTGGTGGTAATGTTCTCGTGGTGGTAATGTTCTCGTGGTGGTGGTCCACCATGGCTACATTCATGTAGAGGAATCTCAAGACTCCCTGAAGACTTCCTCCTCCTTTCCCTGGAGAAAGAGTCATCATCATCTGGTAATCTGAAGGTTCCCGGTTCGATTCCAGCTCTTTGTCGAAGTGTCCTTGAGCAAAACACTTAACCCCTGACTGCTCCCAATGAGCAGGTTGTCGGCACCTTGCATTGGTTGCCCCCGCCACCGTGTGTGAATATGGGAGTGAATGGGTGAATTTGAGGCATAAGTTGTAAAGCGATTTGGATTAAAAAAAAAATGCTATATAAATGAAGTCCATTTACCATTCCTTTCCATCTCCCCCCTCCCCTACCCCTCCTCCTCATCTCTCCCTGCCTCTATGCCAGGTCACATGCAGATGGCACAGCCAAAGGACAGAGTACGTTCTGAAATAGCAAGAGACCCAAGAGCACAAACAAACACTCCAGTAGACTACTGACTAATACTGGCCTGTTATGGGGAAAAGCCGGGGGGATGATGGCCTTTAATAGTCTTCAATCCGAGTTCCCATCATAAAACTATGTTGCCGTTAAGAGACGAGAGCTGCTCAATGATCAGCTGAAGAGGGGTGTCTAAAAATAGATCTCTAAAGAGGGTCGACCCAAGATTCCATGAATTAATGTTTTGGTCCAGCTGGTTTGAAACGACTCCAGGAATGTAGTGTTTCACAGGAATGCATGTAAAAATAGGGGCTATGAAGAGGAAAGTGAGCGATGTGTGAAGAATTGATAGACATGCGCATGTGTTATGAGCACACACACGTGCGCACACACGCGCGCGCACACACACAAATGTGAGGAATGAAATTCAGAAAGGGCAAATAACAGGAAAGATTAAGGCTTTGGTCCACCTCTAAAAGTATTATAGGAATGTTCTGTTTCATTGGAACAAGGATAAAAATATCCTCCTTCTTAGACGATACCATGCACACGCAAGCATTCACACACTCAACAACATACAAAACTATGCATGCTTACCCCAACAGGCAGACAGACGCACATGCTCACACAGATGGACAGACAGACACACACACACACACACACACTCACCTGTTATCGGTGAGATGAAAGAGTTCAGGTTCAGTGGTGAAGATGCCATACATTCTCAGGTCTCCTGGTCTCCCGTCCTGAAACACAAGAGGAAACAAAACCAAGGTTTGAGCTTCTTAATCTGTTAAAACGTTTCAAGACAAAATACCCAAATGAGATCTCATGGCATCAAATCCAACTTGTCCTGTCTTACTTCCAATCCCTCCCGTCACAATCCACTGGGAGATTCTATATACGATAATAATCATATTAATAATAAATAATAATAATAAATAGACATGCATCTCTTTAATAATGCAGAAAATACACAATAAATCATAATAAATCATTTAAGGGTGTTTTCATGGTGTCATTTGCAGCTGAAACTGCTTTCAGGGTTGGAAAGATATGGCAATGGCAGGATGGCCTAAGAGGTCGAGAGGATTACCAGTAACTGAAAGGGTGCTGGCTCGATTCCTGACACCAATGGGAGGGTGTATTCTAGATGTGAGCTGGCAACTGGAAAGTAGATTGTATTATATCTACCCATCTCTGCCACAGTGCCTTCGAGCAAGGAAAGGAACTACCAAAACTGCTCAGATTTTGTGCTTCGGCCTCTGAAAAAAACGCATAATACTACAGTACGTGCAAGCCTACGTGTGTCTAGAAGCGATATGTGGAGAGGCCTTGTGTGTCTAGAAGCGATATGTGGAGAGGCCTTGTGTGTCTAGAAGGTATATCTCGAGAGGCCTTGTGTGTCTAGAAGGGATATGTGGAGAGCCCTTGTGTAAATTGACAAGAGTAATCTTAGTCACGTGGTACACTATGTTACTTCGGAAGTCAATAAGAATTGTCCACGGCTGGGAAAGTGAAAAGCTACAGTGAAAGCGAGACCCTGTGAAGCTGCAGTGAAAACGAGACCCTGTGAAGCTGCAGTGAAAACGAGACCCTGTGAAGCTACAGTGAAAACGAGACCCTGTGAAGCTGCAGTGAAAACGAGACCCGTGTTGTATCACATTCTGTTCCACCTCATTTCAAACTGCTCTTTGTTTTTTGTTTAAAGTACAAATAAATCCAGCGTATGACTCATCATATCACATGTCACATGTCTCATAGCCCAAGACGCCGTCACATGCAGGACGTACGTACAGGCCTTCTCGTTTGTTGGTTGTTGTGGGAACTTAAGAACGTAGAACGCCAATTAATCTAAAACACATCAGTAAACAAATACACACACACGGGTGGGTGGGCACACACACAGACACACGGGTGAGTGGGCATGCGCATGCACACACACACACACACACTGCTCAAAGCCTAAACAGACTTGCAGTATGTTCATGACTATTTAAAAGCTAATAATTTACATCTATTCACAGGGCTTTTTGAATTAGCAAGCAATCGAAGTTGGTTGCTACAGTTGTTATCAACTAGTAGCTACTGGTTGCTATGCCAGGATAGCCATTAGCCACTGTGTACAGAAGGTACTACGGCCCGCTCTCTGCATGGTAATAACATAGCTGACAAAGTGTCAGAGTGGCTGCGGTGCAAGTTATGAATAGAAATCAAGTGCGGCTTTTGTAAGAATATCATGGTCTCCACGATCTCCCGATGAAGGCATATCATAACACTAACCCCCCCCCCCCTGCCAACAATATTATACAATTATATACAGTAATATGCCAAAATATGAACAGTACGGCTCATTATTAGTTGTGCCATTTCGCCGTCTCGTCTGTCAGTGGATGATTGGTGCATTTGCGTGTTGGAGACAGTGAGGAAAAGAGAGAGCGAGAGCGGGAGAGAGAGAGAACATTCTAGTGTTTATGGACAGATCTCAAGTTGTGTGAACAAAAGAACCACTTGTCCATTCTGGGCAACCAGAAGGCAAACTCCACCTTGCCCAATATTTTACTTGCCCCGGGCAATCGGGCAACAGTGTCAATGGCATGAAGGCCTTCACTATGTCGTAAGGTGCTGTATTATGATATAACATGTCTCTGTCACAATCACAGCACGTTTGATTTGATTTTATTACGGATCCCCATTAGCTGGTGCCATGGCAACCAGCTAGTCTTCCTGGGGTCGCCGGGCACGTTGCAAAAACTTTTTTTTTAATAAAATCATAGCAAAACTAAATGGTTCTTCGTTTTTTCAGAGACCACCTGGGACACCTTCAAAGACTGTTTAAAAGACATACAACCCGGGGCGCCCCAGTGGCGAACCACATAACATGCTGAGTCGCGGCACGGCCAACCCGGGTTCGATTCCCGAACCCGTCGTTATTTGTCGAATGTCTTCCCCCCACTCTGTCTCCCGTTTCACCTCTGTCTCTCTCTCTACTGGACTGCCCAGTAGAATAAAGCGATAAATGCTAAAAAAGAAATCTTTAAAAAATAATAAAAAGACATACAACTCAACTGACCAAACAGCAGTTTTCAGTCCAACTCTATCTTCAGGGACAGGTACATTTCTTGTGTAGACGTCATAATAATAATAATAATAATAAATCAAATTTATATAGCGCCTTTCATAGAACCCAAGGTCGCTTTACAATCAGGACAAAAAATAGGGCAAGGAAAGTAGGGGGGGAGGGGGAAGAGGGGATGAGGGAAAGTAGGGGATAATGGACCTAATTTAATCTAAAACTAACTGATGGGGAAAGCCTTGGTGAAGAGGTGTGTTTTTAGAGCGGATTTGAAGGTGTCCAGGGTTGGGGCGTTGCGGATTTCGGGGGGGAGAGAGTTCCAGAGGGTAGGGGACGCCACGCTGAAGGCTCTGTCCCCAAAAGTCCGTAACCTGGTGCGAGGGATGGAGAGGAGACCTAGATCAGAGGATCGTAGGTTCCGGGATGGAGTGTACTGGTGGAGGAGATCAGACAGGTACCGGGGGGCGAGGGCATGGAGGGATTTGTAGGTGAGGAGCAGGAGTTTGAAGGTGATGCGGAACCTGACTGGAAGCCAGTGGAGATGGATGATGGTGGGGGTGATGTGCTGCCAGGGCTTGGTGTGAGTGAGAACCCTGGCAGCTGAGTTCTGGACATACTGGAGCCTGTCCAGGGCTTTGCTGGGTACCCCGAACAGGACTCCATTACAATAGTCCAACCGGGAGGTGACAAATGAGTGGATCAGGGTCTCCGCCACAGAGTCTGAGAGTGAGGGTCGGAGACGGGAGATGTTCCTGAGGTGGTAGAAGGCAGACTTGGTGACAGATTTGATGTGGGAGTGAAATGAAAGTGTGGAGTCAAGGGTGACGCCCAGGTTACGGACTTCGAGAGACGGGGAGATGGAAGAGCCGTCAACGTGGAGGAGGAGATCTCCAACCTTCCCGAGCAGTGCCTTGGGGGCCACAACCATGAGCTCTGTCTTTTTGCTGTTGAGTTTGAGTAATTTGGTTGCCATCCAGGTTTTTATAGCGTGGAGGCAGTTGACTACAGAGTGTGGGGGGAGCTGGGAGGATGGTGAGGTGCTGATGTAGAGCTGAGTATCATCAGCATAACAGTGGAAGTTGAGTCCGTGGTGACGTATAATCTGACCGAGGGGGAGCATGTAGATGGTGAATAGTAGGGGACCCAGCACAGAGCCCTGGGGGACACCGTGGTTGACTGGGGCCGGGGGGGAGGATGAGCCGCTGACGCTGACAAACTGAGATCTATGAGCAGACCCCCCCCCCCCCTCCCCCCAGTAGTTCATGGGCAGACAGACACCCCAGAGATAAGAATGCACAAGGCCATTCCTTATCTGGACAGACGGCGTGCATGCTGGCCTGGGCACAAGTGGTCGCCATGCTGACGAGAGCTTTATCTCGCCGGTTCCTAATGAGGTGTTTAGGGCTCACGCCACAAAACAGGATACGCGATACCACACCAGGAACCATCACATAACCAGTAAAGTGCAAACGAAAGAGGAACATATCACACGCAAGTGAGTATCCTCACCCCCCCCCCACCGCCCCCACACTCAAAGAGCAAACGAAACAGAAACATATCACATGCAAGTGAGTATCCCCCCTCCCACACTCAACGAGAGGGAAAAGCAAGTCAGTCAAAAATGGATTGTTAAGTGGCGGCTGGGTGGCGCATCGGTCTAAGCGCTTGACACCAACACGTGAGATACCGGTATCGAATCCGGCTGTCAGCGTTGCCTCCGGCTTGGGCCGGCCGTCATACTGACTCAATTGGCAGAGTCAGCGGGAGGGAAGTCGATGGGTGGTAATCTGGTCGTTTGTAAACAGCGACTCCTACAGGTCGGTCAGGGCGCCTGCACAGCAAGGACAGGAGATGTCGAGGGTAGTGTGAGCCTCCCACACGTTACACGTCGCCAATGAGAGTCCGCGCTGGCAGGTGAAAAGAAGTGGCTGGCTGACTCTGCATGTATCGGAGGGGACACGCGATAGATTCTTCAACCCTCCCGGCTACGACCGACCAGTGGGGGGCACATGCGAGCAACAATCAAGACAGGGGAGGGGAGAATTGGCACGACTAAATTGGGATGGGAGAAAAACAGAAAAAGAAGGAGAAAAAGTGGATATAAAAAAAAAATTATTGTTAATTGCAACAGTGGTGGGAGATAGAAATTGGTCTAGCGGAGCGACAAGCTTCCACTGACTTCACTTTCCAAACTGCTTAATCGTGACAAAGACCAAGGTGTGGCCAGTTTGAGATAGCCATTAGAGACAGCCAATCAGAGGACTGCAAGCAATGCAGCCGACAGATACCGGGTTGGACTTCCTCTCAGCAAGTCTCTTTTTATTTTTAATATACTTCCGTTAGCCCGTTTCTACTGGACAAAGTTACCAGGGTGCGATGCCACAAGCGTTCTGGCCTGGGAGCACCAGGGGGCGTGGCCTCATACTGGTATCGACTGCTCTCCACTGTTGCTATGGAAGGCTGTGTCCGCCTGTGTTTTATGGGGCAGCCAGACGCCTCTAATCACTGTGAGGGAGATAGACCTGTGTGTAATCCATCCCATCTATCCTGTGTGTGTGCCTGTGTGTGTGTGTGTGTGTGTGTGTGTGTGTGCATAAATTGTGCGAATATATGTCCGCGAGCGTGTATAACAGAGCGATCAGGAGAGGGGTGAGCGAGTGTATGTGTGCACGAGTTGTTGAAGTGACACAACTGTGTGTTGTATTATGTGCACGACGTTATCTTTTGTTATTATCAGCCAGATCAGACAGCGCCCAGCCACCATCCCAGGCTCACTGGCACCACACAGGAAAGCCCGAGGATTCTGGGTATTTCCTGAGCTGGGAGCCTTTTTAGTCACACAGCGCTGGAACATCTATCTGGAATCTACCGACTGATCTACCGTCCCTCACACACAGAGACACACACAGGGCCCGGAGCGGGACATCGAGCATCTACTGTCCCTCACACAGTGATGACACAGTCACACGCATTTCTTGAGCGTTTTGGTGCCCTAGTTCCTAGTGTACACTTCAGCGATAAACAAAATATAAATGCATAAATATTTGACTGCTTGAACATGCCCCATTAAGCCGTGTATGATTATACAATAAGCTCAGCAAATGCATTAAGCTACTAGCTCCAAACAGTGAGGAGAGCTAGTGTTGTACAGCTGTTTTGAGGAGAGCTAGTGTTGTACAGCTGTTTTGGAGGAAAGTCTGAAATACAATTTTATGTGGATATCCCAACTTTCATACAGGCTTGGGCTCTGTTCGTCATGCATGCATGTGCAATGTGTACTTGCATATAATCCTATGGTATATAAAGGTGTTCCATTGACAACAATCTCCTTGTAATATTCCTGACTGGACCCAACTTGGATTTCCCATGATTCAGTTTGACTAGGTTTTGAGAATGAAGCGCAGTGTTTTACCTGGCTGCATCTCTCCACCGCTGGGTTGGAGTGGGATCGGCAGTGCTGAGGAGCAGGTTGTCTCTCCTCAGAGCGCTCCAGGAGGTCCTCCGTGGAGGCCGACCTCCCTGAGCCCCGACAGGGCCCAGCCCTCTCCAAAGCCCCATTCAATTGTTGGGAAAGTCCCTGGTTCCACAGAGGCCCTCCTGGTGCCTGCTGGTGCTGCTGCTGGACTAGACCTGGACCTTGAGTTAAGGCCAGGCCCCGTCTGTAGAGCTCCTCTTCTTGGGCAAAGTCCTGGGACAGGGTGAAGGGTGCTGGAGCCTGGAGCTCTGGGTGCAAGCCAGGACGAGGGCTATAGGAGCAGGGAACAAACAGCAGAATTAGGCCATTGAATTCAAGATAGCAAAACACCTCAATGTTGCAATATCTTTAGAGATGAGGCTTCCAGAGGGGTCAAGGAGCATTATATTAAGGCCCAATCAGCCACAAGGACGACCCAAAACATACCTCGGAGTGCGGTAGCCGGAGGGCTGTGCCCGGGGAGCAGTCACCCTTCCTGGGTAGAAGTAGTTGGTCTGGAGGCCTGCTCCAGGCGGCAGGGTGGAGCAGAGGCGTCTTTCCCCAGGGGAGAAGCTCCTCTCTGGGCAGGGATCCAGGAGTGACAGCATGCTGGAGGTGGAGGACAGGCTGAGCGAGTCTGGGTAAGGTGAGGAGGCTAGGGAGGGAGGGATGGAGGGATGGAGGGATGGAGAGGCAAGACAGACAGAATTAGTTGAATGTTCTCAGAAAATAGATAATGTTAAAAGGGTAATTCTCGTATTTCTAAACCTGGGACCCTATTCTTGTAATTGGTCCAGTATTGAGGGAGATCACTTGAGCTGGCAGCCGCAAAACGGGCTGCGATGTAATCACACGGGGCAAACCCGCAGCGCAAAGTACGTCCACTAAGGGTCTGACAACAGTATGTAAAGGACGGAGGAAATAATATTTTATAATCAGTCATGACTCAGTTGATATTTTGTACATACTACTGGCTTGAGTAATTGTTGTCACCATTATCCTGCCAAGGTTTCATGTGTACTGATGCCAGCTAATAACATTACCTCACTATGTCTGCAGCAGGTCGCTCCAGTCTTGGAACAACATTTCTTTTAAAGGGAAATATGCTTTGGTATAGGACGACTTCTTGTGTGTTTTCATCCATTTGCAGCATAACTAGCCACACTTTCAGTGTGTCCCTGTCCAACAAAGGTAGTCTAGGCCTGTCCCCGACTAAGGATTTGTATAGTCGACTTTGATTGGCCAAAATGTTCCGATAGTCGACTGGTTTTATACTTTATTTTTTTTATTTAAAATTTTGCATTAGATTAAGAGGTTGGCAGTCGACTACAAGTCCTTTCCATCGATTAGTCGACTAGTCGAGGTCAGCCCTAAGGTAGTCTATGGAAACTGTGTGGAAACTGTGTTTTAGATAATGCTGTGCTTTCTGTGCTCCTAACAAAACAACAGGATCTTCCTCAACAGCTCACTCAAGTTTCTACTGTACTCTTCCTGCAACAACTCCTCACAGGATTTCAGAGAGAGCCTTCTGTTTGAGCCAGACTCATCTCCCTCAATACTGGACCAATTACAAAGAATGTTGTGTCCCTATTATTCATGTAGACAGACATGATGGAAAAATACTAGGGGTCCAGGTTTAAAAATACCGGAATTCCCCTTTAAAAGGCAACAAACAAAAAGTACTAATACTCATATAAAGCTAGATAGATATCGGACAATATTAGCCTTTTAGGGCTTCAGATATCGAAATCGGCGCCAGACATTCTTCTATTGGTCTAATAACAAATAAATAATACAGCGCAAACTAGTACTCATAATTGGCCTGTTCATGCTATATCTGTCCATCTATCTATCTATCTATCTATCTATCTATCTGTCCATCTATCTATCTATCCATATATCTGTCCATCCATCCATCCATACCTGTGTTGTTCATCCCAGGCTGTATGAAGGCACTGTGGGGTCTCTGTTGCCTCCCTCCTGCTCCTCCCTCCTCCTTCCTCCTCCCCCTCTTCCTCTCCACATAGTCGGCCAGCGCGTCGTGCTGCATCTGCCGGAGGTCGGGGCGCGACACGCTGTTCTGCGAGGCCACGCCTCCCACGCTGCGACTGGCCGCCATCTCAAACATCCTCCGGCGGTCTGCCACGCTCGTCTCTGAGGGAGCAGAGGGTGAGGAGCAGAGGGTGAGGAGGAGCAGAGGGTGAGGAGGAGCAGAGTGAGGAGCAGAGAGTGAGGAGCAGAGAGTGAGGAGGAGCAGAGAGTGAGGAGGAGCAGAGAGTGAGGAGCAGAGGGTGAGGAGCAGAGTGAGGAGGAGCAGAGAGTGAGGAGCAGAGAGTGAGGAGGAGAGAGAGTGAGGAGGAGAGAGAGTGAGGAGCAGAGAGTGAGGAGGAGAGAGTGAGGAGCAGAGGGTGAGGAGCAGAGAGTGAGGAGCAGAGAGTGAGGAGCAGAGAGTGAGGAGCAGAGAGTGAGGAGCAGAGAGTGAGGAGGAGCAGAGAGTGAGGAGCAGAGAGTGAGGAGGAGAGAGAGTGAGGAGGAGAGAGAGTGAGGAGCAGAGAGTGAGGAGGAGAGAGTGAGGAGCAGAGGGTGAGGAGCAGAGAGTGAGGAGCAGAGAGTGAGGAGCAGAGAGTGAGGAGCAGAGAGTGAGGAGCAGAGAGTGAGGAGCAGAGAGTGAGGAGGAGAGAGTGAGGAGGAGAGAGAGTGAGGAGCAGAGAGTGAGGAGCAGAGAGTGAGGAGCAGAGAGTGAGGAGGAGCAGAGAGTGAGAAGGAAGAGAGTGAGGAGCAGAGAGTGAGGAGCAGAGAGTGAGGAGCAGAGAGTGAGGAGGAAGAGGGTGAGGAGCAGAGAGTGAGGAGCAGAGAGTGAGAAGGAAGAGAGTGAGGAGCAGAGAGTGAGGAGCAGAGAGTGAGGAGGAGCAGAGAGTGAGAAGGAAGAGAGTGAGGAGCAGAGAGTGAGGAGGAGCAGAGAGTGAGAAGGAAGAGAGTGAGGAGCAGAGAGTGAGAAGGAAGAGAGTGAGGAGCAGAGAGTGAGGAGGAGCAGAGAGTGAGGAGCAGAGAGTGAGGAGCAGAGAGTGAGAAGGAAGAGAGTGAGGAGCAGAGAGTGAGAAGGAAGAGAGTGAGGAGCAGAGAGTGAGAAGGAAGAGAGTGAGGAGCAGAGGGTGAGGAGCAGAGAGTGAGGAGCAGAGAGTGAGAAGGAAGAGAGTGAGGAGCAGAGAGTGAGGAGCAGAGAGTGAGAAGGAAGAGGGTAAGGAGCAGAGGGTGAGGAGCAGAGAGTGAGGAGCAGAGAGTGAGGAGCAGAGAGTGAGGAGCAGAGAGTGAGGAGCAGAGAGTGAGGAGGAGAGAGTGAGGAGGAGAGAGAGTGAGGAGCAGAGAGTGAGGAGCAGAGAGTGAGGAGCAGAGTGTGAGGAGGAGCAGAGAGTGAGAAGGAAGAGAGTGAGGAGCAGAGAGTGAGGAGCAGAGAGTGAGGAGCAGAGAGTGAGGAGGAAGAGGGTGAGGAGCAGAGTGAGGAGCAGAGAGTGAGAAGGAAGAGAGTGAGGAGCAGAGAGTGAGGAGCAGAGAGTGAGGAGGAGCAGAGAGTGAGAAGGAAGAGAGTGAGGAGCAGAGAGTGAGGAGGAGCAGAGAGTGAGAAGGAAGAGAGTGAGGAGCAGAGAGTGAGAAGGAAGAGAGTGAGGAGCAGAGAGTGAGGAGGAGCAGAGAGTGAGGAGCAGAGAGTGAGGAGCAGAGAGTGAGAAGGAAGAGAGTGAGGAGCAGAGAGTGAGAAGGAAGAGAGTGAGGAGCAGAGAGTGAGAAGGAAGAGAGTGAGGAGCAGAGGGTGAGGAGCAGAGAGTGAGGAGCAGAGAGTGAGAAGGAAGAGAGTGAGGAGCAGAGAGTGAGGAGCAGAGAGTGAGAAGGAAGAGGGTAAGGAGCAGAGGGTGAGGAGCAGAGAGTGAGGAGCAGAGAGTGAGAAGGAAGAGAGTGAGGAAGAAGAGAGTGAGGAGCAGAGGGTGAGGAGCAGAGAGTGAGGAAGAAGAGAGTGAGGAGCAGAGGGTGAGGAGCAGAGAGTGAGAAGGAAGAGGGTAAGGAGCAGAGGGTGAGGAGCAGAGAGTGAGAAGGAAGAGAGTGAGGAGCAGAGGGTGAGGAGCAGAGAGTGAGGAGCAGAGAGTGAGGAGCAGAGGGTGAGGAGCAGAGAGTGAGGAGGAAGAGAGTGAGGAGCAGAGGGTGAGGAGCAGAGAGTGAGGAGCAGAGAGTGAGGAGCAGAGAGTGAGGAGGAAGAGAGTGAGGAGGAAGAGAGTGAGGAGCAGAGGGTGAGGAGCAGAGAGTGAGGAGCAGAGAGTGAGGAGGAAGAGAGTGAGGAGGAAGAGAGTGAGGAGCAGAGGGTGAGGAGCAGAGGGTGAGGAGGAGAGAGTGAGGAGCAGAGGGTGAGAAGGAAGAGAGTGAGGAGGAAGAGAGTGAGGAGCAGAGGGTGAGGAGCAGAGAGTGAGGAGCAGAGAGTGAGGAGGAAGAGAGTGAGGAGGAGAGAGTGAGGAGGAAGAGAGTGAGGAGGAAGAGAGTGAGGAGGAAGAGAGTGAGGAGCAGAGGGTGAGGAGGAGAGAGTGAGGAGCAGAGAGTGAGGAGGAAGAGAGTGAGGAGGAAGAGAGTGAGGAGGAAGAGAGTGAGGAGCAGAGGGTGAGGAGCAGAGGGTGAGAAGGAAGAGAGTGAGGAGCAGAGGGTGAGGAGCAGAGAGTGAGGAGCAGAGGGTGAGGAGCAGAGAGTGAGGAGGAAGAGAGTGAGGAGCAGAGGGTGAGGAGGAAGAGAGTGAGGAGCAGAGAGTGAGGAGGAAGAGAGTGAGGAGCAGAGGGTGAGGAGGAAGAGAGTGAGGAGCAGAGAGTGAGGAGGAAGAGAGTGAGGAGGAAGAGAGTGAGGAGCAGAGGGTGAGGAGCAGAGTGAGAAGGAAGAGAGTGAGGAGGAAGAGAGTGAGGAGCAGAGAGTGAGGAGGAAGAGAGTGAGGAGCAGAGAGTGAGAAGGAAGAGAGTAAGGAGCAGAGGGTGAGGAGCAGAGAGTGAGAAGGAAGAGGGTAAGGAGCAGAGTGTGAGGAGGGTACATTTTATTTAGGTAATCCGTGTGGTTGTCTAAGATTGAAAGGCTGAGCAGTTTAACCGATTTGCTAAAACCAAATGTCAAATAGAATAGTCAAAATAATTAGGTATGATATTTGTGTGCATTTGATGAGGCTTAATGTGGTGCTGCTTAACATTGGTATTAACAGGTGTAAAAAATATATATATATCTTGATATCCCAGATATTCTATTCCAGCAGTCGCAGTACCTCCTCCGCGCCTGAAGAGGGCAGTGGTCTCTGCATCCGACACGCCGACCTCATGCATGTTCTCCGGCTCGGAGTACGAGCGCTTCTTCTGCTCCATGTTCAGACGCTTGCGGCCGCAGATCCGGGAGGGAGGCGGGGGGCCGACGGCGGGCACACTGGGCAGGGCCGGGGGGCTGTAGCCCCGGGGCTCCGGGCTGATCGCATGCCTCTCCTTGGGGGTGTGACGGGAGACCGGCGGCGGCGGAGGAGGAGGGGAAGGAGGGATCTCCACTAGGAGCGGGACCGGGACCGGGAACGCAACCTGGGGTTTGGGCATGGTCTTGGGGCCTTTCCTCTCCAACGACTGGCTCTTGGCAAGAAGCCCGGGGGGAGGCGGGTGATTGTGGGAGGTAGGAGACAGGCTGTTGGAGGGGGAGGTGGAGACGGGAGGAGGAGGAGCAGCAGAAGGAGGAGGAGGTGGGCTGACGGAGACACTGAGGTCCCTGCGTCGGAAGGAGGTCGAGCGCAGCACCTTGGACTGGGCGTCTTTCACAGAGTCTCTGTAAGCTCTGTTGAAAGGAGGTATAGAATAGTATTTTACTTATAGGAGCATTATTTTATTAGTAATAAACAATGGGATAATTAAAAGACCTCAGTGAATATTTCAAAATGATATATTATTACCGGATGAGAGATTAGCTCGATTCATCACTTTAAAATAGCCAGCACTCTCACTTGTAATAAGAGATACATCACATGCTCGTCAGGACACCCCCCCCCCCCCCCATGCATTATAAAAGGCAGTACACCTTTAGGCAACTGCTCTTAGCAGGAAGACAAGTCCCATGTGAATGTGCATGTGAACCTGTCCCCCCGAATGGAAGACTGGAAAAAGGTATAGTTCTCACAATGATCTGAAATATATGTCTCTCTTACCTGTTGAAAGAAGTGTCCTGAATGGAGCCCAGTAGCTCCTGGAGATCCTGCTTCCAGGGGAACTCTTGACCAGCCTCGTCCAGCAGAGGCTCTCCTTGCCTGGGGAACTCGAGACCACTGTCCTCCTGCTCCGTCTCTCCCAGCTGGAAGGTACTTCGGCTTCGCTGCAGCACTGAGCTGGAATCTGTAGGGTTTCTGGACATAGAGGGGAAAACTTAATTTTATTTAATTTAAGACAAGATATTCCTTTATTGATCCCTTTGGGGGAAATTTGGGATATGAATTTGAATATCACACTGTGGTGTGGGGGATGGCTGGTTTAAGCAGCCACACCTGCCCTGGGTCAGGCTAATTGGACCAGGGGAGCAGGGGTGGCTGTGCACCTGTTGCACATTGAGGCAATCACTGTGGACAGGTTACATCTACTCTGGCTTCTAACATCTTACCACGATTCTTCAATAAACTGGTCTGCTGTTTTCACCATCATCACCTGTGTTAGAGAGCCCCCCTGAAACCTACTAAGGTGGCGTGAGGCGGGGTCTACTGCCAGGGTCTACTGCCACACTGGCACCCAACGTGGGGCCACGGCACCAGCCCTCCAAGCAGCCACCGCCATGACCAACCAGCTGCCCGGCCTTTCCACCCCCAAGAGCAGCCCAGCAGCCCGGGCCAACCCCACAACAGGCCCACAACAGGCCCACAACAGCACAAGCCTGGCTACACTTCCACTGGCCAACACACATCATTTATATATAGCTAGACTTATAATTTGAAGAATTTCCTTATTAGAATTTCTGGTAAGGTTGCTTAATTGATCCCCTTAGGGAAATGGTATTTTTGTACATCCTTCCGATAAACACATAGGTATACATTTTATCATAAACATCCAAGCTCAGGAGCCCCTGGAGCAGGTGAGGGTTCAATGTCTTGCTCAATGACACTTTGACAGGGTGACTAAAACCCATTTGGTTACAGGACCGCAATAGTGCCACTCTCCACTGCCTTAAAAGTTGATTGATCGATCAATTTCAGTTACAAGATGGTGCTCCAGTTAGTTACATCCGTGCATACAGTCCTGAAGTTATTATCAAGGGGAACACTGTAAAGCTGGAAAGCTTATTTCCATTGTAATCCTTCAGGGGGTAGAGGAGTGTGAAGAGGCTGAATACAACACCAGGCCTACTGTATAACACCAACCAATCAGATGAGCCTGTCTACCTGTATTGTGACTGGTCACTGCCACTTCCTCTCCTGCAGCTCAAAGTCCTCTGTGCTTTAGTCCCATTGGTGCTTCTCTCCAGCATGGTGCGAAGGTCCTCCGTGCCACAGAGGGCGCTCTTGCCTCTCTCATGGGGTTGGTTCTAGTGGCAAGAAAACCAAAGTTGGGTGAGGAGTTGAGTCAAGAGACCGGGGGTTTCATTTATTATAAGTGTTCCGTATGCACAAAACAGGGCCTGAAAGAGGCATAGCCACTTCCCACGCAAAAGCTGTGGTTTATAAAAACAAACTTGACTGGGGAATGTGCGCAGTTTAAAGCAAACTCTGACTCTGACCCATGCATGTGCACATTTTGGAGATTGGGAATTAGCGACTCCAGAGGCAAAGTAGTAAAATAGCCTAGAGAAGAACCTCAGAGATAATAAACTTGAAATATGAAAAGTCCTGTCTCTTCAACAAGGAATTTAAATAGAAGTGTGCCTAATTCTGGCAAGTTTAGTTTAGGCCTAGGCTACTTTGTTTTATCAGTTAGCCTAAGCTACTATTTGGTCAAAAGCATAGTGGTTGTTTATAGAATTATTCTGAACTGTAATGCATAATTATGTAATTTTGTAATATTTAATGTAGTTCAGAACATTTCATACTACCAAACATCATAAATTCCCGATGTGTTGATATTGTATCTCAAGCTCTACTGTTAAGCTAAATGGTCAAATCCTCCACCTCACGCAATTTACTCCAAATTAAATTAAATTAAACACAGTAACCTAGTAATTATATACATTGTCATAATGGAAATCCAAGCCCTAAACCTGTAAAGGTTACATTCATTCAACAGTTATGGTTAAGATATGGATGATGGATGATGACATTGATTCAGAGGTTTACTGCCACTGCGGCTTCTTATCTTATTCTTATGGCCTCTTTTAAAATTATATCCTATTTAATCAACTTCACGGTTGGTGAAGGAATGTAGCTATAATAGGCCTGTTAACGTCACGGTTTTCATTTGTCATTTTCTCATCAAGAGTGAATGACTAACGTCTATCAGATGCAAAACAGGTGTATATGGTGTAAACTTTCAACAGACATTTGTGGTTAATTGTGAGTTAACAGGGTGGGACTTGAGGCTCATTCATGTGCTGCATAATGTCAAGTTGAATGGGATTCATAAAGCGTATGTGTGTATATGTAGGATTCATAAAGCGTATTTGTGTATATGTAGGATTCATAAAGAGTATTTGTGTATATGTAGGATTCATAATAATAACTATTTGTATAGCGCCTTTCATACAGAGGATTGCAGTTCAAAGTGCTTTACATCAGTAAGAAATAAGACATAAATCAGTGTAAAACAAGCAGCAAGAGCAAAGCATAAAGTGGGATAAAATAATGCAGATATATTAATCAAATCATATAAAGAGTATTTGTGTTTATGTAGGATTCATAAAGAGTATTTGTGTATATGTTGGCGTACGTACAGTTTTATAAATCTGAAAATCTTTAGGCGTACGAAGGTTTCCTCATTCCCACGTATGCAAGCATTTAGTGTGAATTCTCTGAGATCAGAGTATAGGAAGAGGACAACCAGTGGGACAAATTAATGGGAGTCATGTGCAACACCTACAAGTGTCTGTGGAATAGCAATCAACTGCTTATTATGCCAATGTCATTTTCAATATTGTAAATAAAATAATATATATATTAGGGATGTCCGATATTATCGGCCGATATTGGCATTAAAATGTAATATCGGAAAATATCGGTATAGTTTTTTTTTTACATTTATTTAACCTTTATTTACCCAGGCAAGCAAGTAAGAACAAATTCTTATTTTATTTATTGTCAAAAGTATGCATAATGTTGTGTTAATTCCACAACAAGAGATATGTAATGTTAATTACCTGAAATTATTCCGTTTTTTGGGGGGGGGAAACCCCGCATATATCGGTATTGGTTGATATCGGTATCGGAAATTAAGAGTTGGACAATATCGGTATATCGAACATCCCTAATATATATATATTTTTCAAAACAAGCCAAATCGCTTGCCTAGCTCACCCTTGTTGTCTGTACGTTGTCAAAAAGGTGAAATACGTCATCAATATGCACCCAAAACACAGCAAAAATCTGAATGATATTCAGTGACTAAAATGTGAATATATATATAAACAAACATATGTTTCTAAGACCCTAAACATTGCAAATTAAGCCTTCTGTACTTTTACTGGTATAAGCAATTTTACCTCCCACTTTTCCAGAGCTGAGAGTATTTGAGAAATCAAGTGACACAGGGTTTTTTGAACCACATCATTTAAGTGAACAGTACAGCATAGTTGCACTATTTGTCATCTAACCAAGTGACTTTTGATTAATTGCAAAAGTTAAGTGATTTCACATTTAGATTTTATAGGTTAAGTTCATGGTCTGCTCATTCTCGTTGGGATATCTACCCCCTAAAAAGCAACAAATTGTGGGATATATAGCAACTAGTGGTGGGACTCGATTAAATCTTTTTATCGAATTAACAGACTTTATAATTAATCGAAATTAATCACATTTTAATCGCATATCAATATTTGACGCGAAAAGCAAAAATGTTAAATTCAAATGAATTTTGGTATACGAGTGAATCAATGAATATACATTATACATACGATTAAGCAGCAAAATCCTGTATTAGCTACTACACAGACCAACAGATCAATGCATTTTTAACAAAGTGCAGCAATTTTAGGAATAATATATATATATAGCGCAAAGGCACTTTCGAGGTAAAAGTAAAACGCAGTACTTTCAAGTACATTCCAGAACAGTTGACTATTGAAAAAAACTCTTGATTGATCTCAATTAATTTTTTTTTTTTTATGAACAAATTAGACTAAGAAAAAAAGTAATTTGCGATTTATTATACTTATAGCACATGCATGAGTCTGGTCTCCTTTGAAAGGTAACATTCTTACACAATAAAGAAAAATCATCATGCGATTAAATGCATCAATTTTCTTTAACTTTTAATTCTTTCTGTAGTTAATTAATGACAATGTTGAGCTTAACTCATTCCATTTTTCATTCCCAACTGAATGAACCCCAATGCACGTGGAAAGGGACACACAATGGGTTGCCTTTAATGGCTGGAAGCTGTGACATCAACTAAAAGCAAAATACCCCTTCACTGAGACTGACCTGAGTCTGGTTGGCCTGCCCGGGGCCGATACTGTGACTGCGCTGCTTGCCCCCTTGCTCTCGACGCTCAAAGCGGCTAACCTTCTCCAACACAGAGAGGCTGCGGTTGCTGCCATGGTTACCGTTGTTACCCTGGCCACTGCCAGTAGTGACGACAACGCCCTCTGGGCTGGCACATCGCTGTACCTCGGTGAGGGCAATCTCCAGACGGGTCAGAGGGTGTTCTCTGTCTCTTTCCATCTCTCTTTCCCTCTCGCTCTCTCTCTGCTCCCAGTGTTGGTATTGTAGCGTTGTGGTATCGCTATGGTGATGGAGAGAGGCGGTCTGGGGGGTAGCTTGTGGGTGATGGTGGATAGGTGGGGCTGCTGCTGCTGCTGCTACTTGGCCCTGTGCAACCCTAGAGGGAACCATGGGCTCTGGGTGGGTGCTGGAGGAGAAGAAGAAGGAGGAGAAGCAAGCCATCATCCTCAATATCATCACCATGAAATTACTTTTCAGAACCAAGATTGCAAAATTCTACAGTAATACACCGATGCACACAACCAACCAACCAATCAAGTATCTTCCATACCTGCCCCTCTCTCCCCTGGGTTGGACTGGAGTGTAAGGGTCTCTCCTCTCCTGGTTCATGGGCGGGGCAGAGGTGGGTCTGTAGCCCTGGGTTAACTGGGTTTGGGGCCCCTGAAAGTTTTGAGTGTGGGGCCCTTGTCTGCTTGTATGGGTGTAGGGCCCCTGGAGGGTTTGGTTTTGGGGCCCTTGAGTCAAGTGAGTCTGGTGCCCGTGAAATGCTTGGCCTTGGAGCCCCTGAAAGCTTTCGGTGTGGGGCCCTTGGCTTGAATGAGTCTGGAAAGTCTGACTGTGGGGCCCTTTATGGTTTTGGGGCCTTAGGGGCCCGGTGTGAGCCTCTGCTCCCCCTCCTGCAGCCCTCGTGTGCGGTCTATAGGGCTCACGGCCGTCCTCCTCTTGGCGAGGCCTGTTAACAGGAGAACCCTGTTATTCTTTCTTTGTCTCGCAGTGAAAACACATCAAACAGGGACAAACACTATTACGCAACATTGGTCACACACTATAAATACTGTAGATCTATAGTTACATTGGCAGCAGATAGAAAGCTCACAAGATACATCCATGGAACGCACACGTATACACAGACGGGACACATGAAAATAGGTACCTGTCTGCTTTCTGGGGTGAGGTTTTGGACTGGGTGGAGGTGTGAGAGGTGGAGGAAGAGGAAGAGGACAGGTGGGAGTACGAGGAGGAAAGAGGAGGAGGAGGAGGATTGCTTTGGTATCCGTTCTCCACAGCCGTCAGCCCTACATCATTCCACCCCTCCATCCCCACCTCGCCTCCTCCGTTACCCTGTAGCCCGAGCTGCTGCTGCTGTTGTTGTTGCTGTTGTTGTTGTTGTTGTTGTTGTTGTTGTTGTTGTTGTTGTTGTTGTTGTTGTTGTTGTTGCCGGTGGTTCTCCTTGGCCAGAGAGGGGTAGACTCCACTGGAGCAGGGGCTGGAGCTGGGCATTTGGGCGTAGTGGGGCTCGGGCGGGGGCACGGGGTAGACTCCCGTGGGCAGCATGATGCGGCCGGACAGCGGGGCTCCAGCGGGGGGGGGTCCGGTAGGCGGGGTAGGCTGAGCGTATCCTCCCCCCTGGCGAGGCTTGGTGGTGGGGCTGCTCTCCGGACTCTTCTCGATCACCGTGTGGAGCTGGCCCTCCGCCACGAACGAGCCTTTACCTGGAACAACGGAGGAGGAGATTAATGTTTAATATGAGATAATGGATCATAAGGTTGTAAAGTCCCATTTTTATGATTCCAGTGAAATTATAATAAAGTAAGTAGAAAGAAATCTTTGGAGGGGGAGGTATTAACAACACGTGCCAATGTGGACCCCGTCTCAAACCCGCCCGCTTTTCTCGATCCTCCCAATCACAACTGTTGCTTCCCATCCGACAAACCTGATAACAGCTGTGATTGGAGGATCAAGGAAAGAGGGCGGCGTTTGCGATGGGTCAATCGGTGGGCACTTCTATCCCAAGTCGCTTACAATGCCACACATGCACACACATAGCAGGGGAAATCCCTCTAAGTGCCGCGCTCTACTCACTGAGCTACAGTATATACGGTATCACAGAAAGGAAGGGGTTTGAATACCTGAAGCCACGGAGCCGCTGGAGTGATGCCAGGCTTTGTGTAGCGCCCTGGGGTGGATTAGATTTAGTTAGAGAACACACAGGCAAACTACCAGGTACATGAAGATGGTGGTGTTTTCATTCAATTCCCTAACAATGCCCTATGGTTTCATTCAATGTAAAGCATTTGGTGAAACTCTTTTTGTGAAAGTGTTAAAGTAGAACAATGGCTGAAGAACAAAACCTCCTATCTGCATAAAAAAAAGTGTGGGGGGGGGACCTCCTATCTGCACTTTGCGAGGCACTAATACCTGGTCGGTATTGTTAATGCATACTATTGTAACATAGTCCAAAAACAGTGTATTTGTATTGGATATCCTTACAAAATAGCATTCTGCAAGAAAACAACACGAAAACAACACGTTCTCAAAAAACACTTTCAGATAGGGAGGTTTTGCTCTTCGGCGATCGATAAATAGTTTGTACACAGTAAATTTCACAGAGTAAATTTTACTCAAACTGAGTAAAATTTTACTCAGTTTGAGTAAAATGTACTCAGTTTAAGTCAAATTTACTCTGCGAAATTTACTGTGTATAAAAACTTTGTTTAAACAGCAGAAGTACTACTCCTCACCGTAGGGAGCGAGTCTGCTCCAGGCTGGACCAGGAGTTCGGTCTCTCGTGTCTCTCGTGGTTCCTGATGGCCGCGTAGCTGTCGCTGCGCTGCGGGGGAGGTGGCGCCCCCTTGAGGCTCTCGTGGGAACTGTGGCTGGCGGCCTGAGCCCAGATGGGGCCGACGCTGTGTCTGTTTGACGCCGGAACCCGACCACCGGTGCTGCTCCCGCTGCTGCTCCCGCTGCTGCTACTGCTGCTGTTGCCACGGTAACAGACCCCTCCTGCCGACCCTTGGAACCGATAAGAGAAAGACCCGACAATGACGTAATCCTGTTAGGGAAATGGCGCATTCATGGTGGGACCAGCGGTGGGACTGGAATTCAATTTCAGAAACATTGTCAGTCAAAGAAACTAAAAGGAGTAACGCATGTGAATAGAATTTATAATTTCACCTTTTTAAAGGAAAGCTAACAGTAACTCAATGTTCAATGGACCTCATGCTATTTCAGCCCATCTCCTCAAAACGTCCACTTTACCTTGGAATTCTCGGCCAACCCCCGACCTCCCCCCTCCCCCGCTGCGCGATTCACTGTTCCGTAGCAACGCGGCGGAGGCGGAGCTGAGCTCGTGCTCCTGCGAGACGCCCTGCTGGGGGTCGTAAACGGTCCGCACGTAGCGGATGTCCGCCTGGTGCATCTCCTCTCCTCCTCCTCCCCTCTGCGGGACCGTGTCCAGCGAATAGGAGCGCTCCGGGCTGAAGGAGGGCGCGGCAGTAAGGTATTCTGGGATACTGGAATTGGTGGAGAAGGAGGAGTAGGCGGAGTCTCGCTTGCTGTGGAGATGGTCGATGCTGTTGGATGACCTGCAAAATGGCCGGAGATTTAGTTGCAGGTGACTGTGCGGGCATTTGTACAATCCAATGTGATCGTATGATATTTTTTATAAACAAGGCCCCCAAAATTTTTATATGATGTTAATCTTTGGGCTGAACTAACCCTTTCCTTTTTTATAAACAGCCTTGTAACATAATATCATAATATTTTTTTTTTGTATCCACTTTTTCTCCCCATTTTCTATTTTTCTCCCATCCCAATTTCGCATATCCAATTCTTCCCTCCCCTGTCTTGAACGTTGCTAGACTATGCCTCCCACTGGTCAGTCGTAGTGAGGACAGAAGCCTTGCATCACGTGTCCCCTCCGGTACACGAGGAGGCAGACTGTCGCATCTTTTCACCGCAGCAGCTCGAACTCTCAGTGGCGAGGAGTAACGCGTGGGAGGCTCACGCTGCCCCCGATACTTCCTGCTTCCGTCGCACCGGCGTCACCAAACCGACCTGTAGGAGTCGCTGTCCACAACGTCAAATCCCCACCCACTGGCTTTCCCACCCTCTAAACACTTGCCAATTGTGTTAGTATGAACGACCGGCCAGCCGGTAGCAACGCCGAGAGCTGGGCTCGAACCCAGCGTCTCCTGCGTGGAGGCGAGCGCCTTGCCCACTGCGCCAATCAGCTGCCCATAATATCATAATTATTCAATAATATTTCAGCTCTTGGGGATCTCTTGCTAACCTGGCTGACGAGAGCTGGTGGCAGGAGGAGTAGGTGGGGTGGGGGCCGCTGTGGCTGAGGTGGTGGTTGGAGCCAGCAGGGTGGTGGTGGTGGTTGGAGGGCTGAGGGGGGTCCAGGCTCTCCATGCTGCCCCGGGAGCTGTACTGATCTGGACTCTTCCTCAAGTAGCCTCCACCCGACTCAAAACCAGACAGGTCTGTGGTGGAGGCACTGAGAGAGAGAGAGATTGAGATTATTATTACTAGTAACGCACAATTGGAGGGGGGCTTCCCCCTCTCCAGAACATTTACAACAAGCGGTGCATGGGTAAGGCTAAGAGAATTATCAAAGACTCCAGACACCCAAACAACTGCCTCTTTGAACTGCTGCGGTCAGGCAAGCGATACCGGAGTCTCATGGCAAGCACAGAAAGACTCAGAAGAAGCTTCTATCCCCAGGCCATCAGGTTGCTCAACGAACAATAACACTATGCAACAACCATCAAAAGCACTCACAACACACACATCCACACGCACACACTCACTTTAAACAAACAACTCACTGCAGCACCCACTCTACACACTTTAGAACACCTAAACACACTTTATATTTATTGGCAAAGAATTTGCACTACAACCCATACCTCAGTACACCTTACTGTAAATTGTACCTAAATTGTACCTCATCCCATTCTGCTTTGCACTATATAGTATATTGTAATTAGTATATTGTATAGTATATTGTATGGTAACTCAGTTACTTCTACTCTGCATTGAACATTGTACATATGTACATACTGAACACTTGTGTCTATGTACGTGACTTCTATTTTATACATGCTATACTTATTTTATTTTATACTTATCCTTGTCTAGCACAGTCTCTGGAGCGTAACAGAAAGAAGCATTTTGTATAAAAGTATTCTGTACTTCTGTATGACAACTAATAAAGAAACTTGAACTTGAGTACACACACACACAGACATAATACTACATCATAACACGTTACAGTAATCAGGGCAAAGGACTAGTTCAAGTTTGTTTCAAGTTTGTTTATTAATTGTCATAGTAAAATACAGAATACTTTATCATGGAATGCTTTTTTCTGTATGAGCCCCTGGGAGTGTGCTTCATACAGTAATAATAAAAAAGTATAAAATAGAAAAAGTCAAAAGTACGTAAATAAAGTGTCAATATACATATACAATATACAACTAGACTTGGACTATTACACACACACACACACACACACACACACACACACACACACACACACACGACAAGCTTCAATATACAATACTCCAATATACAATAATCAACTATGTGAAATAGCTAGGAATACTTAACTGTACACAACAACTAACTAAATTGATGTTGATACATAATTGTAACGTAATATTACTGTGCCAGTGGAGAGGAAAGAAGAGAGAGAGAAGAAAAGAGATGGAATAAGAGAGAAGAAGTGATGGAAGAAGAGAGCGATGGAAAGAGGGATTGGGAAGAAAGAAGGGAAATGTAAGGAGGGGGCTGGATGGGAGGAGGGGGAAGGAGGGAGATGGAGAGATGGAGAATAATGGAGGGAGGGAGCCAATGGACCCCCTCTGACACCCCGCCCTCTTTTCTCCACCCTCCCCAAACAAAGTTTGTCAGAGGGAAGCAGCAGTTGTGATTGGAGGATCAAGACAAGGGGGCAGGGTTTGAGATTTTAACACAATAAACTGTCTAATCAAAGCAACTTGTAAACAAGCACATCATCACTCACACAGCTGTCAAACATAACTCACACAGCTGTCTTTTAACTGACAATTTTCACCCGTCCTTGAAAATCACCAAAAAAGGTATTTCATAATTAAGCATTTTTGGTTGCAGAAAAACCTGCAAAAAAAAAGGGAGGGAGAGCATCAACTCCTTTGATGCCGAAACAGACTATATGAGGAAGGATTTCCGAGGAATAGAAAGTCGACTTTTAGACTTGTAATTACAGGATACCATGTTGTTTATTGACCATAATTACACTGAGCTATGAAACCACCTATTGTGTCAGGTTCAGCAGTAAAAAGTCTGTAGGCCATCATTAAGTTATAAACTTTACAAGAGTCACTTTACTGTTGGGCCATCCCATCTTACAAGTATCACCCCAGTTGTTCACAAGTGCAGAGGTATCGATGAAACACTAATATTATAGATCTGGCCTAACAAGACATTTAGATGATTATTTGTTTAGCTAAAGATGTATGATTATCAGGTGACTAATAATGACATACCAGTAATAACTTTACACCCGTTATGTTTTTAATAAAAATATAGCAGTTATTTTTTTAATTACAATCATTAACATTTTAACACTTTGAATGCCGACGACGTGTATTGTCGTCTTATCAGACCCCCCGTTGAGTGCCGCCGACGTGTATTGTCGTTTGATTTTTTTATTAGCAATCTGAATTCATATTTATTTCATCAACCGAGTCTCCCGTTGGTACAGCAGACCCTCTAGGAGCTCAGATGGGAAAATACCGCCCCCTATCGTCTATCCCTGTGTAACTGCAGGTCATTCGATTATACTGCTGGATCTGTGGAGGTGGAGCCAACTCCACTGTGCTGGCAAGCCGTCTGATGAACATGGAAGTGATCGCGAGTTGGAATGCAGCGTGGAATATATATTTACAGCAGCCAATAATCAATCAATAAACGCAATCGATATTTGGAATGCCGATCAGGAATTGGAATAATCTTTTTGGAGAACATCTGATCTAAGGTAAGGAGTCTATGTTACCAGTCTTGGGGTAATCAGAGCTGTATTCACTGAGATATCAGCATGTGCCGTGTGTGTGTATGTGTGATCTTGAGGAAATGAGGTAATCGATTTTTCAGCCCGCCTCTATAGCGTGCATAAGTACACATATACTATCGATAACCTAGCATTTATTTGAAAACGATTCATAAATAGGTCGACAAATGACAACGTGTCTAGTGTATTCGAGAATATTCCAATAAATGCCGTTTATGGGGGAATCTTTCTATTTTCCCGGAAATTTTCGAGAGAACGATAGCTTTTCGAAATGCTATAAAAAGGATATGAACCGATAAAAAAAACAATCCGTTTCGACAATGTTGACTGCAAACAAGTCATTGATAAGCGACGGGCAGATTAGACACATAGCCATAATTTAAAACATAGATTATGCATTTTTAACGCTAACATTGAAGTGGATGATGGCATTCAAGGGGGTAAAAAGGTAAACAATTCACTAGAAAAACATGAGACTGTCAAAGTTCGGCTGATTCAGAACTGAATTGGAAATGTAAACAAATGTATTCCACAAAGTTCACAGAAATCTCAAGAAAACAAACATGTTTTTAAGGGCACCCTAGACCTGCTGGTGCCTTGGCATCCCGATGGGCATACCACACACCGCGGGGTTGAGTCTGGCTCGTGCACGTTATCTTCTCCAATACGTCACAGTACTTCACTGTACTGTGAGAGAAAATATAAACTGTATAAAATGAAATAAAATATTATATGTAGGCCTAGATGTTTAGGGGGGGGGGGTTGGGGTTAGAGAGAAGAGAAGAGAGGAGAACGTTCTAGGGCCTTTAGTTGCCTTTTATGGCTATGAAGGTGCAACAGGGTGGGTGGCAGGGTGTGTGTGTGTATGTGTGTGTGTGTGTGTGTGCGTGTGCATGCATCATGTGTTTCGGTGCGAGTGTCATCTTGTCTTTGTAAGTATGTGTGAATGTCTTTGTATGTACGTTTCAAAGGTGCACGCAAGCTTCTGTTTGTGTGTGTGTGTGTGTGTGTCAGAGAGGGGGGGGGGGGGGGGGGGGTGGTATGCTAGCCCAGCCTCAGTAATGAATGTGGGTGTACGTCATTGTACAACCTACCGGCTCCCTCGACCAAACACAATGTAATTACTGGAGCTGCTCTAGAAAGGAGGCCGCTATGTGCCTCTCTCTCTCTCCCCCTGCCTCCCACCCTCCCTCCCTTCCTCCAAAAAATAGCTGTATTGGAATGGTAAGACTCCATCTACAATGCCAAAGCATGGGATGGAAAAAGCAATCTCTCCATCTCTCTCTTCTAATTCTCATAGTCCCTCTGTCAATCCATAAGTCTGCTTCTCTCTCTCTCTCCCCCCCCCCCCTCTCTCTCTCTCTCTCTCTCTCTCTCTGACAGTGGTGGAATGCTCAGCTGACAGTCGAGCAGACTCACAGATAGGGCCAGACAGGGAGAGAGGAGGGAGAGGGTGAAGGAGAGAGGGAGAGAAAGGGAGGGAGGGAGGGAGTCAGTGAGTTGTCATGGGAGTCACAGAGGTGAGGGGGTGACATCAGGAATGCTCCCTCTGTGATCAACTACGTCAATTCTACCCTCGCCCCGACACAGACAGACACACACAGACACACACACACGTCACGCACACAGATTAACATACAGACACACACAGACACACACAGACACACACACACGTCACGCACACAGATTAACATACAGACACACACAGGCACAGACATAGACACACCACACACACTGACACTCCCCCCCCACCACTACCATTGTGCACGTACACACACACACACACACACACGCTCATGTCGTTGCCTTTTAATTCCGCTCCATCACCTCTGATACCATCTGACTGCCTCTGTCCAAACAGTCTGTCTTGTAACACGCTACAGTAATGTGCCTAAAGATACCAGGGACACCAATCTAATCTAATAGAATATAACAGAATAGAATATAACAGAGTACTACAATATAATCGAATAGAATAACATAGAATTGAATAGAATATAACAGAGTACTACAATATAATAGAACCCAAATAGAAGATAATAGAATAGAACTGAGTACTATACTATAATATAATGAAATAGAATAGTGCTACAATCTAATCTAACAGAATAGAACATAATCTAATCTAATAGAATATAATAGAACTGAGTACTACAATCTAATCTAATATAATAGAACATAATATAATATAACTGAGTACCACAATATAATAGAACCTAATATAACATAATAGAATATAACTGAGTAGTCAAATATTATAGAATAGAACCTAATAAAATAGAATAGAATATAACCTAATAGAATAGAATATAACCAAATATAATTGAATATAACTGAGTACTATATTCGAATACTACACAATAGAATAGAACTAGGTGTGAGATTTAAGCTATTGTCTTAGACAACCAAAAGGGATTCTTCCACATAACCTAATAGAATAGGTTACTGGCTTCTCACTCACCTTGAAAGAAAAATGCAAGTGAGAGTAGCTGGACTGTCTAACATTACAAAATAGCTACAAGTGAGAGTAGCTGGACTGTCTAACATTACAAAATACAAGTGAGAGTAGCTGGACTGTCTAACATTACAAAATACAAGTGAGAGTAGCTGGACTGTCTAACATTACAAAATACAAGTGAGAGTAGCTGGACTGTCTAACATTACAAAATACAAGTGAGAGTAGCTGCCGCTGGACTGTCTAACATTACACAATACAAGTGAGAGTAGCTGCCGCTGGACTGTCTAACATTACACAATACAAGTGAGAGTAGCTGCGCTGGACTGTCTAATGTTACCCTAGGTCAGCTCCAAGAAAGAGTATGGCAGCAAGTTCAATGGTCTTGAATGGAAAGAAACACAATGACTAATAATTTTGTTTTTGTATCATATGTATCACTGACTGTACATATTAATATTACAAATCTGTACATACATCTGTCTGTACATTGTATATTGCACTTTACTGTTACATTTGCACTCTGGTTGGATGCCAAACTTATTTTTGTTGTACTGTACTTGTGCTGTTTTGAAACATTTGAATCTAATCTAATCTGTACTTAAAGATAGCGTACATGCTGTCAGTTTTGTTATCACTCTCACACGGATTGGTAAACGATGACTGAATTTTCACTGCAACTCAAGAAGATTTTTTTCCCCCAACATATTTTAACAGACTCTTCTCCAACTCTTCATCCAACACTGTAGATGATAATAATAATAATAACTTTATTTATATATCACCTTTCATACATGGATTGTAGCTCAAAGTGCTTCACAGCAAATAGCATGAAATGAACATAGCCATACAATTAGCATACAGTTGACAGAATAAAAGCAATGCATAAAGTGCAGACATAAGAATAGGTATAAAAGACAATAAAAGTAGTGCAATGCAGAAAGTGCAGACATAAGAATAGGCATAAAATAAGTACAATAGGGAGGTGTAGTCTGACGTCACTGGTTGTTCCACCCGTATAGGGATTTATCATTGGGAAAATGGATTGTCGGCTATTGTAACAATTCTGCCGCATGGAAATTGAAAAGCTTTCCATTTTTGCATAAAATTAGTTCCCTTTAAGCATTTTTGGTTGAAATAAAATTTGGCGATATTTTTTATGATTATGATATGATATGTTATGATATGTTCATGTTGAGCTATAGCTTGTGGATGAATAAGCACAGAAAGGTACACCATGCAAATGTTAATGCTTTATTTGTTTTAAACGAGACGATTTATAAATGGGCAATGGGGAAATACATTGCGTTGGACAGAGGGTGGAACACGAAAAACGGCAATGACGTAACCACTACACCTCCCTATAAGTACAGTGTTGCTCGAAAGCATGTGAACCCCCCCCGGAACAGCCAGTCCCCCAAACACCCCACACATCAATCCCCACCATATCCCCATCCAAGACACACCCCCTGATAAAGCACGCCATGACCGAAGGAAAACACAAACAGCCCGCGCACCACTCACACCGCCATGGGCGGCGACGGGAGTGGCTCCCCCGCGGGCCGCCCCATCTCCCCCGGTCCCGGCGACCTCGCCACCACGAGGAAACCAGCGAACTCCATGCTCCCACCCAGGGACGTGCACTGGACTTTAGAGGGGCAGGTGCTCAAAGGCTGAAAAGGGCACTGGGCCTGTGCTATTTTTGGGGGCCCTTTTTGGGCGGGAGGGGCCTTTTGATGCTTTTTGGGGGGTTTTGGTGATCAAATATTGAATATTTAACTATAATAATCAGTGCAGGAGCTCACTTATCCTTGAAAGACACTTTTATCACTGACTTAAAAGGCCCATACATCTCCATAAATGTTCAGGGCGGAGGGAATAAGTGCTTACCCTACAGACCCCAAGTCTGTTAGGACAGCAGACTCCGTTGGCACTGCTCAAAACGTACCTTTTTAAAATAGCTTTTAAATGAATTATTATCTTTATTTCATTGTCTTATTTTTCTTTATTTCTATACATTTTACTTAAATATTTTATTATAATTTGTATCATTGTTTTATGTGTTTTTTTTATCATTTTATTTGTTCTTTTTTAATGTCAACATATTATTTATATTATTCAAATGACCTCAAACATGTTCCGTTGTGATGTCACAGTATGATGTCATAATCAAACATTCTAGAACATGTGTGATGTCACAGTATGATGTCATAATCAAACATTCTAGAACATGTGTGATGTCACAGTATGATGTCATAATCAAACATTCTAGAACATTTGTGATGTCACAGTATGATTATCATAATCAAACATTCTAGAACATTTGTGATGTCACAGTATGATGTCATAATCAAACATTCTAGAACATTTGTGATGTCACTGTCCTAATAAACTAACCTACACTGTAACACGCAACACTTTGATGAACATTGTTACTCAGCTGATAGAGTTGTACCCTTCTTGCTGTCTTGTCGCACAGAACTTGTAAGTCGCTTTGGATAAAAGCGTCAGCTAAATGACTAAATGTAAATGTAGATCATTTGTTATGTCACAGTATGATGTCATAATCAAACATTCTAGAACATTTGTGATGTCACAGTATGATGTCATAATAGAACATTCTAGAACATTTGTGTACAGTATATATTCAACAATTCTCTCAGAAGATCTCAGATCTCAGAAGACCAAGTGAAGATATCACTTGTTGTTTCCGGCTACTTGTTTGTAAGCTTGAATATATTCTGTAGATACAATTTAAAATCCCCACATGGAAAAGGAAACAATGTCCTGTACAATCCTTAATGAGCTGCCTCTGGAGGGAAGGTTCTGTGATGTGGTTATTAAAGTCAACAGCACTGAGTTGAATGCCCACAAGGCCCTCCTGTGTGACTGCAGTGACTATTTCAGGTAAGTTTAGCTTGGTTCAGGTTAGCTTGGTTCAGGGTAACTTGGTTCAGGTTAACTTGGTTAGTAAACAGATACCATGCTGTACTTTTACTGTAAACAGATACTATACTGTACTTCTACTGTAAACAGATACTGTATGTCTACTGTAAACCAATACTATACTGTACTTCTACTGTAAACAGATACTATACTGTACTTCTACTGTAAACAGATACTACTGCACTTCTACTGTAAACAGATACTATACTGTACTTCTACTGTAAACAGATACTATACTGTACTTCTACTGTAAACAGATACTATACTGTACTTCTACTGTAAACAGATACTAGACTGTACTTCTACTGTAAAAAGATACTATACTTCTACTGTGCTAAGACCCTATACTTCTACAGTGAAAATATATTACTACTAGGGCTGTCCCCGACTAAGGATTTGGATAGTCGACTATGATTGGCCAAAATTTGCCATTAGTAGACTATTAGTCGACTATAAAAAAATAAAAAAGTATAATATATTTTTGTATCATTCCATTTGGGCTGTGGGGGGTGCTTAATGTCTGAAGGAGTCGACTGAAGGCGTCTTGTCCTCTGCAAAAGCATGCAATTGGTCCACTGACTGATGGATACATCTTGATATTTGTCCAGTCTAGTGTGTTCATTAGATGGGTGAAATCCTCTTTCAGTGCCTCTGTGCCTGTTTTCTTAGGCAGTTGGCCTCTGGTGTGCGTGCCATTAGCGTTAGCCACGGGGGTCAGCCCTAATAGGGGTCAGCCCTAATTACTACCGCTCTTCGCTCTTGACGTCTGGTTCCGCTCTCATTCGCTCATGTTCCCCCCCCCCCCCCCAAATCGCTCTCCGCTCGCTCACCGCTCACCTTCATTTGCGCATCAAGCGCTCCCCGCTCCACAGCCCGCTCAGCAGAATTTTTTTGGAGCATGATGTAAATTAGCTTGATTTGACCAAACTACAATAGTCTGCACCCCCTGGGCCCCTTAACAACTGTTTGTATTGAGCCGTATTGTCTTGTACCCATTCTGCAATGTTAAATAATGTGTATCCATTCAACTAGCTGTACTATGCTATGTCAAGTCAAGTCAAGTCAAGAGTTTTATTTGTCACGGCATACAAGTATACAATGAAATGCGGGTGGTCTTGCCCGCAACGATGTGCAATACAGTAGTAACAACATATAATAGAATCCAATAAAACAACATTGTGCAATAAACAGGTAACATAGTGGGGCATCTCGGTATTTGTACATAAGTTATTTACAGAGCATGGAGGACATGCTAGGTCCTTTGGTAGTGCAATACACTGTTACTGTTGCTATACTATTTTTAAAGTGACCTTTCCTTTGTGGCCATAAGTGTGGGCGTGTGCAGCATGAGTGTGTGCTTGCTCATGTTAAGGTGGCTGCTAGTGTGCGAGCGTGTACAGCGTGCGTGTCGTGTGTGTGCTCATGTGTGCTTGTTTGTGGAGAGTTCAGTGTTCTGTGGCATTCAGTGTTCAGTGTTCAAGGCTCTGATGGCCTGGGGGAAGAAGCTGAGCCGATGCCTCTCTGTCCTAGTAGCTGAGGTTCGCAGGCGTCTGCCTGACCTCAGCAGCTGGAACAGGCTGTTGTTGGGGTGGTGAGGGTCTTTCATTATTCTGCAGGCTCTGGATTTGCACCTCTTGTTATATAGAACCTGCAGGGGAGGTAGTGCAATACCCGTGGTACGCTCGGCTGAGCGCACCACTCTCTGTAGGGCCTTCTTGTCCTGTGCCGTGCTGTTTCCATACCAGGCAGTGATGTTTCCAGTCAAGATGCTCTCTACAGCTCCGGAGTAGAAGAACTGGAGTATCTTCCCAGATACTCTGAACTTCCTTAACTGTCTCAGGTGGTAGAGGCGCTGCTTCGCCTTTTTTACGACTGAGTCTATGTGTGTTGACCATGTCAGATCCTCTGAGATGTGGACCTCCAGGTACTTAAAGCTGCTCACCCTGTCCACGGTAGCCCTGTTTATCCTTAGTGGTGTGTGTGTCTCCTGCTGTCCTCTCCTATAATCCACGATCAGCTCCTTGGTTTTACCAATGTTCAGGAGCAGGCTGTTGTCCTGGCACCAGCGTTCCAGTACCTCAACCTCCTCCCGGTAGGAGGCTAGCTATGGTAGCTAGCCTAGCCGCAATGCTATGGCCGATCCCATTCACGTTAGCATGTAAGCTAACAACAACAGCGTTAGCTTTAGTCTCTCGCTTTCTTGAGAGACTAAACTCTCCGCTCTTGGTGGTACATTGTGTTGATGTTGGTTTCGTTTCATCAATAAATGAGGCAGAACACAGTGAATGTATCCTTTTTTTTTTATTGCACTTTGTTTGTTTCTCACTGAAAATAAATGTTGCGTTCGCCCAAGGTCCCGAGGTGATTTAAAGATGGCGGATTCTACTTTGGACTTAGCAGGATGTGTAGTGACGGTTCACCCTTCTCATTGGTTGAAAATGGCCTTCATGTTTGTACATCGCCACCTATTGCTTTGGCATTGTACTACATGTATATTACATCAGTTTCTGTGTGATCGTGTGCACTGAGCAGCTGGAAGCGGCTCGGAGCGGAGGAGAGCTCTCGCTTCAGAGTCGCTCGGACCCATTTTAAAGCCCACTCCACGCTCACTTCAAAATACACCGCTCCGCTCACATGCTCTGATTACTACACAGGACAGAATGTTGCTTACTGTTTACTCATCAGATATCTCTATACTCTGCGTCCCACAGAGCCCTCTTCACTCGCTGGAGCGACTCAGAGAAAGCAGTCTACACTATCCCTGGGGTGTCCCCGGGTATGATGCAGCTAATCATAGAGTACGCCTACACACGCGTTGTGCTGGTGACAGCAGAGAACGTGGAAGAGCTTCTGGTGGCTGCAAACCAGCTTCTCGTCACTGGCATAGTAGGAGCGTGCTCTGACTTCCTAGAAGGCCAGCTGTCTCTGGAAAACTGTGTCGGCATCTGGAGGTTTGCGGACATCTACTACTGCCCTGACCTGAGGCGCAAGGCCCATCTCTTCATTGTGTGCCACTTTGAGGAGATGTTGCACGTCTCACAGGAGTTTGTGGAGCTGTCCCCACAGCAACTGGTGGAGATCATCGAGAGGGATGACCTGAACGTGAAGAGCGAGGAGACGGTGTTCGAGGCAGTCCTCCGTTGGATCGACCACTCCCGTGAGGAGCGTAAAACACACATCCCTTTGCTGCTTCCCAAGGTAACTAATTGTATTACGGATACACAAACATGGTTGCTAGTGCCTGAGCCACATTATTTTTAATTTCATTTTTATTATTTAACTTTTTCTTGTTTATCTGTCTCTTGTCAAGGTCATTATGATTCATGTTACTGTTATTATTGTTGTCGTCGCTGTTGTCATTGTTATTATTATTATTATTATTATTATTATTATTATTATTATTATTATTATTATTATTATTATTATTGTACTGTTATGTTCTGTTTTATGTATGAAAATAAAATAAAATAAAAACATTTATAAAAATAAAATAAAACTAATTGTATTACTGTGCATTACATTAAAACAACACTAGGTTCCCTAGTACAGTGGTTCTCAAACATTTGGGTCCAAACTGTTACCTAGCAACAGAAACCGTCTACAACCGATGTCTAAGTTGTACCCGCTGTCTGCTTGTCTCTTCCCAGGTTCGCATGGGCTTGATGAGGCCTGACTACTTCAGGAGCAACGTCCAGAACAACCCTGTGGTGAGGGACAGCCACGACTGCAGGCCCCTCATTCTCAGCGTCCTGAACTCCCCTGGCTCCGACAGGCTCCCAAACCCCCTGACCCGCCCACGCCGGCCCCAGGAGGTCCTATTGGCCATCGGAGGCTGGGGTAGCATGGAGGCTTACAACATCCGAGCCGGTGGATGGATGGACGTGAGCGTTGAGGAGGAGAGTCCCCCGGCCACCTTCCACGCCACCGCTTATCTCCACGGTCTGGTCTACTGCGTCGGCGGCTATAACAGCTCCAGAGAGCCTCTCAGCAGTGTGAGCAGGTTCAACCCCGTCACTCGCAGCTGGCTGCAGGCGGTTCCCATGCACTCACGCCACAGTTACCCCAGCGTGGTCGCGTTGGACGGCTGTATCTACGCCATGGGAGGGTGGGACGGACTCGTGATACTAAACACCGCCAAGCGCTACAAGCCTGAAACCGACCAGTGGACAGTGATCTCACCCATGCTGGAGCACAGGGCCGACGCCGGGGCAGCAGCCCTCCAGGGCAAGGTGGGTGGAACTGAGGGACACAGGGTGCTAGATGAACACAAGGAACGTTAGATCAGAAATCATAAATGTCTTTATTGCCAAGTAAGCTTGCACATACAAAAGATGTGTCTGGGTCCTTTGCTGCATCAACATTAACAGACAATTAAAGTAGAATGAAATCAAATGGAATATATAAACTAAATTAGAATATTCTTTCTTATTACAGGTTTACATCTGTGGTGGCTTCAACTGGCTGGAGGTTCTGCTCACAGCTGAGTGCTACAGCCCAGACACCGACCAGTGGACTCTGATCGCCCCCATGAGCAGCAGGCGTTTAGATCTGGGAGTCGCTGCGTACGGAGGACAAGTCTATGCGGTAGGTGCACACGGAGACAAATGCTTTATACTAGATATTTGTATAGATATGTATCATTTGACTTTCAATGCTGCTGTGATGCCCTCATTTCCCTAAGTGGATTAATACAGTGTCTGCCTGCCTGCCTGAGCCACACACTAAAACATTCCTCTCATGTGTCCTGTCCTCAGGTGGGAGGGTTTGACGGTGTAAACTACCTGTGTAGCGCGGAGGCCTACAGCCCCTTGACTGACTCCTGGAGCGCCCTGCCCGACATGCTCACCCCCCGCGCCGACTTTGGCATCGCGGTGCTGGACGACCTGCTCTTCGTGGTCGGGGGCAACTCCAATGGCTTCAGAACCCTCTCCAACGTGGAGCGCTACGACCAGAGCAGCGACAGGTGGACTGTAGCCGAGGACATGAAGACCCAGCGAGGTGCCCTAAGCTGCTGCGTAATGCATGGCCTGCCATTTAACATGAGCCAGTACGCTGCTCCCCATGGAGGAGGAGAAAGGAGGAAGAAGAGGAAGAGGAGGAGGAGGCAGTGACCCCTGCAGTGACCCCTGGAGGAGGAGGGGGAGGAAGATGAGGAGGAGCAGGAGGAGGAGGATTAGGAGGAGGAGAAGGAGGAGGGGGAGGAGGAGCAGGAGGAGGAGGAGGAGGAGGAGGAGGAGGAGGAGCAGGAGGTGGAGGAGGATGAGGAGGAGGAGGATGAGGAGGATGAGGAGGAGGATGATTAGGAGGATTAGGAGGAGGAGGAGGAGGAGGAGCAGGAGGAGGAGGATTAGGGGGAGGATTAGGAGGAGGAGGAGGAGGATGAGGAGGAGGAGGAGCAGGAGTAGGAGGAGCAGGAGGAGGAGGATTAGGAGGAGGAGGAGGAGGGGGAGGAGGAGCAGGAGGAGGAGGAGCAGGAGGAGGAGCAGGACAAGCAGGAGGTGGAGGAGGAGGAGGAGGGGGAGGAGGAGCAGGAGGAGGAGGAGCAGGAGGAGGAGGAGCAGGAGGAGGAGGAGGATGAGGAGGAGGAGCAGGAAGAGGAGGAGGAGCAGGAGGAGGAGGAGGAGGAGGAGGAGGAAGATGAGGAAGAGTAGGAGCAGGAACAGGAGGAGCAGGAGGAGGAGGAGGAGGAAGAGTAGGAACAGGAGCAGGAGGAGGAGGAGGAGGAAGATGTGGAAGAGTAGGAGGAGGAGGAGGATTAGGAGGAGAAGGAGGAGGAAGAGTAGGAGGAGGAGGATTAGGAGGAGGAGGAGGAAGATGAGGAAGAGTAGGAGGAGGAAGAGGAAGAGGAGGGCAGCAGGGGATCCATCTAAGAACCTTAAACATTTATTAGACCAAAAGAAATCCTAAGAAATTAATAAATTACTATCAGCCAAAGGTGGTGCATTTCTTTCTTCTAGTAATTCAAACAATATCGGTTTTTAGTTTGTGTAATGTAATGTAATATCTGTTTTTAGTTTGTGTAATGTAATGTAATATCTGTTTTTAGTTTGTGTAATGTAATGTAATATCTGTTTTTAGTTTGTGTAATGTAATGTAATATCTGTTTTTAGTTTGTGTAATGTAATGTAATATCTGTTTTTAGTTTGTGTAATGCACATACTATGGGAACTTTTATCCATATGGTTGAGCCTGTTAGGAATTGCACCCCCAACCCAAGCAGATTGCAGATCACTCTCTCTATATGGAGGTAAAAAAGAAAATAGGGTAAAAATAATTGGCATAAAAAGGGCACTTTTTTATGAGGCACAAAAGGGCAGGTGCGAACCGTGCCTGCTCGCTGTGCCCTTGAGCAAGGCACCTCAGCTTTAACCGCTCCAGTGTTAGCTGCTCAGGGGCCAGTAGTAGAGTGCCTGACCATAGTGTCTTTATACCTGTATCACTGGACATATAAATGCATATTAAATCAAATCAAATTGATTTGTGAAGCCCGAAATCACAAGTTAATGTCCCCATGGGCCGGACAAGTCTTCTTTAAACTATTCAAGAAGAAACATCCCAATAAATCAAGAACAAAAAACCCACCATGAAATCCAAAATAAATGTAAAGTAATAAATGCAACACTCCCAGACATACCCCAGCAAAGGTAAGGAAAAACCTATAGCAATAGGAAAAAAGCGGGGCGGCTACGTGGCGTAGCGGGCAAGGCGCTCGCCACAAAATCTGGAGACGCTGGGCTCGCCTGTTCGAGCCCAGCGCTCCACATTTGCTTTCAGTTTAGCTGGTCGTCCGTACTAATACACATTGGCCGTATTAGGGGGTGGGAAACTGATGGGTGGGGATCGGGCGTTGTGGACAGCGACTCCTACAGGTCGGTTGGTGCGCCTGCGCAGTAGAATCAGGAAGTGTCGGGGGCAGCGTGAGCCTCCCACGCGTTACTCCTCGCCACTGAGAGATCGAGCTGCGCAGGTGAAAAGATGAATGAATGAATGAATGAAAACTTTATTTAACAGATTGCAGAATGGGTACAATACAGTACGGCTCAATACACAAAATTGTTAAGGGGATGCAGACCTTAAAAAGACGTTTGTCTTGTTTCCATCAGGGTCCCCCATTTTCAATTCATATAGACATTTATGACATACACAACATACATGACATTTATGGCATAGGGACATATAGGTATTTAGTACTGATACATTTGTGACATAAACGGTATTCAAATATACAGTACTGTTACCCTAGATCCTGACAGAGTATATACATATGATGGGGAGGGGACTGTACATTAGGAGCGGGTGGGTGGGTGGGAGAGAAATATCCATACGGCGGGGAGGGAATATATACATGCGGTGGGGAGGAGACTGTCTATTAGGAGGTGGTGGGGGTTTTGGGCATTTACGGTGGCCAGTTTCGAATTGCAGCCTCCCGTAGGTTCTCTTTAAGAGCAGTTTTGAATGTGGGTAGGGATTCACATTCCTTTACAGCTTTGGGTAGGGCGTTCCACATTGATGTGGCATAATTGCGAAATGTGTTTAGTCCCTTGTTTGAGCCGAATCTGGGTTTAACATGATTTGTTGAGCTTCCTCTGGTGTAGTGGTTGTGGTATTCACTGACCTTTGGGAAGTATTTTGACATGTACATGGGTACCTTAGTCGTATAGTGTATCTTGTAGACCAGGCCCATTGCAAGTTGCTGTACTCTGTCGTCTACTCTAAGCCATCCTAGGTTGTCAAAGTGGGCAGGGGTGAGGTGGGTTCGACTGCTGTTACCTCAAGTACCGGAGGGGACTTGTGCTATGTATGACTTAGTCCACATTGCAGCCGGCTTGTGGGAGGCAAGAAACATCGTCCGTGACAGGGGAGGGTTGAATTGGATGATACGAAATTGGGATGGGAGAAAATATAGAAAATGGGAGAAAAAGTGGATAAAAAAAAAAAGCAATAGGAAAAAAGCACCACAGGCGATGTGGAGGAGAGAAACCTTAGAAGGGCTATTCAAAGGGGGATCCCCCTTCTTGGATGTCGGTGATAATAGTGTTGCTATGGATGGGTGGAGAATAAAACAGGCGAATAGTTGGTATGTATGTACATGTACGTGTAATAAAGCACAAATATGTGCATGCAATAGTAACTGGGGTACATAAGAACATTTTTGAAACATTTAAATATATTACAACTCTGTACATACATGTGATTAGCATTATACTCAGTAGAACAAATGTATATATCTTATACCCAGCTTAATCACTATATATTACTATTGCACTTTACTGTTACATTTGCACTCGGGTTGGATGCCCCACCTATTTTCATTGTAATATACTTATGCTGTATGATGGCAATACATTTCAATGTAATCTAATCTAACTGGTACTATGACCTGAATGATGGTCCTAGAGGTCAGTGATTTGATGCTCTTTTGGTGTTTTGGCGATGGTGGCGTAAGAGAGTGCCGTCTTAACAGGTCGTCGGAAATCTCCCATATAGGCATTGGATTGGGTGGAGACCTGGTGACTGCATGCGAATGCCCTGTGTATGGGGACATGTCACCCATATAGAAACTCACCTCTTCAATCAATATCTGAAATGCAAATAAATAAATAACCTTCTTAATAAATATAATATTTATATCTGAACATACCTGTACATCCCTCTGTATTGCTGTTGAATGATGTTTTTCAGTTTGCAGCCCCTATACAGCTAAAGAGACTAGTTTTATCCGGTCTCACAGCTGCTAAAAAGCTGATAGCATCACGATGGATTCAACCGGATAAAATGTGCCAGAAGGTATGGGTTCTTACCTATCTCGATGTGATTTATCTAGAGATATCTACAGCAAGAATTTTAGGTGTCAGTGAAACCAACATTGCAATCTGGTTAGAAGTGGTGGAGAGAATAAAAGCTAGCATATGAATTGTAATGCCTGGTTAGAAACGAATGAAAATGGATGGATTATCCAAGTGGGGATCCGGGGGGGGAGAGCGAGCAAGAGCATATGTATGTATTGTATTAGATAGCAAGTATTAGGTATATATCTCGTAAACTACATTTATATTGTAGTGTGTTCTATAGAGACATAATTCCCCATGGTAGGGCTGGGCGATATGGCCAAAAACGTTATCGCGATAAAATTATAAAATTATTTTCATATAACTCGATATCGATAATTATCGTTGATATAATGTCTGTCAAGTTTAATTAACTTCTTATGCCCGGCGGCGATGGACGGGCTATTAATAGCATAGATATATATAATAGACTTGTTTTGCTGCTGCGAATGTTGATGTCGTCATCAGTCCGCGCACGTTAGCAGTTAGCCGACAAGCGGAGTATCTCATGACAATATGTACTAAATATTACCCTAAAATACTCTCTTCCGCCCCAATATATTGAAACGACGTCCACTGTATACCCCACACTACTATAAACGTGGCCTCAGAATTCACTCCACACACATACTCGGCACGTAAATATATAAAATAGTGCCGTGCAAGCTAGTTATCCTAGCCAGCCTTGTTTACTACTAGAGTCCTACCTCTCTACCCAGAGGTGCACCGCGGGTCTCCTTCACTGTCGGCCATCTCCTTCACTGATTGGTTGTTAGTGCGTGCTCATATCCAAGCTTGGAAAATCGATATATTGAAACTTTGCGACCACGTTTCATGTTTATTTCGAGGAAATAATTTATCGCGATAGTTATCGTTATCGTTTTATCGCCCAGCCCTACCCCATGGTATTGTTTTGATGTGTTGATGGGGCACTGTCACTTTAAGGAGGTTGGTTTTGGGGTTGGGCTGAGAGGAGACGCCCTGTGTGGGGTTTCATTGATAAATGTTTGATTACTACGAGCTGTCAGAAGCTAGCACGGCATAGTTCTGACAGCTGTCACTTGTGCTACTGCGAAATAAATGACACACGGCTTTGTGTTGTCAACTGATAGAAATTGTGCGTTTCTCTATTCCGACGATTTCTACAATATAATATATATATATAAATAACTGTCTTTTACTAGTACCTTACTACTATGTACTATGTTACTATCCGTATACTACTACCTACCATGCTAATATGTCTATTATACTATGCACTCAGGGTGTAACACTCAAGTTCAACACTATTTGACAAACAATGCCACTGACCATAAGCTGCCAGAGATGCACATCTCCTGCTGACCAGAAAATAATAAAAATAAATAACCTTCTTAATAAATATAATATTTATATCTGAACATACCTGTACATCCCTCTGTATTGCTGTTGAATGATGTTTTTCAGTTTGCAGCCCCTATACAGCTAAAGAGACTAGTTTTATCCGGTCTCACAGCTGCTAAAAAGCTGATAGCATCACGATGGATTCAACCGGATAAAATGTGCCAGAAGGTATGGGTTCTTACCTATCTCGATGTGATTTATCTAGAGATATCTACAGCAAGAATTTTAGGTGTCAGTGAAACCAACATTGCAATCTGGTTAGAAGTGGTGGAGAGAATAAAAGCTAGCATATGAATTGTAATGCCTGGTTAGAAACGAATGAAAATGGATGGATTATCCAAGTGGGGATCCGGGGGGGGAGAGCGAGCAAGAGCATATGTATGTATTGTATTAGATAGCAAGTATTAGGTATATATCTCGTAAACTACATTTAATTGTGCGTTTCTCTATTCCGACGATTTCTACAATATAATATATATATATAAATAACTGTCTTTTACTAGTACCTTACTACTATGTACTATGTTACTATCCGTATACTACTACCTACCATGCTAATATGTCTATTATACTATGCACTCAGGGTGTAACACTCAAGTTCAACACTATTTGACAAACAATGCCACTGACCATAAGCTGCCAGAGATGCACATCTCCTGCTGACCAGAAAACCACACACTTTTCTAATAGTGGGGTGCCTGGACACTCAGTCATTTCAAATGAATGCGAAAGTTTCGTTTTCACTTCTAATTTGAAGATAAGGATCTATACAACAATTTGGGCTTGAGTGTCAAGAAACCAGTTGAATTTAATAAAAATGTATCCAAAATGGCCACAATCGAAATCATGAATTCTTTAAAAACGTCTTAATGTTCACACAATTGCTGTGTAATATAATTTTGTATTGCTATTTTAAGTTAATACTGTGTGAGGAATCAACTGGAGTTCAAATATTGATGTTTTGAATATTCTGGTATGGCAAAAATCAAAGATGGCTGCAATTTCTGTATTTATTTCGAATTACGCTTCATAACTTTTATTCTATTGAACCTAGAATGGTGATGTTGGTGCCTGTACCTAGGTTTTCATGAATGAGTAATTGAATAAAAATAAAATAAACATGATTGGAGCATATCTTATATGATATTTCACACAATGAGACAATAAATACGTGGAGAACTACAGTTAGATATAAGAACTGTAAACAACAGTTGATTGTGAAGAACAAACGATGATTGTGAAGAACGTCCTCATCACAAGAAAGGATCTGCATCTCAGCACCAATGTCAACGCCATGCCAAAGACCTGATGGAGGTGTTGCTGAGCAATGGGAATCCCTTTGAGGAGGGCAGTAAAGACCTGGGCCCTCATGTATCAACGTGACGTACGCACAGATATGTGCTTAAGCCGTGCGTACGACCATTTCTAAGCAAAGTGTGGGTTTTATCAATTTGAACTTGTGCTTGACTTTGTGCTTATGTCTACGCACAGCTCTGAGCATGCTTAGCTGACGCCCAGTGGTAGAATATCGTTACTACGGCATATGCGCTCCTCAGTTAATGCATTAGTTTCAACGCGGAAATAAGCTTCCGTGCATTACTTCCAACACTGGCGTGTTCAACTTCTGTATGACCCGTAATTCATTATAGTTCATTGTAAAATAGCGACAGTAGTGTAATTATAACGGGCTCATGCGGGAACAAGAGGTTGGCTTGCTTGTTTGGCACGGGGGGCAGAAGCAGAACACCCACCTCCAAACGCCATTAAATATTGTTTCAAATAAAAAGCGACATACTATTATTTTGTGTCATGTTTCCAAATAAGATTGGCCACAACGGAATGCTTTCTACTTCAATTTGTTGATTAGAATAGATTACCTCGCTCCGTTGAAACTTCACTGAGCTCAGCACACAGACATGATAATAATAATAACAACAACAATAATAAAATGTATGCTTTTTGGGGGGTTTTGGTGATCAAATATTGAATATTGAACTATAATAATCAGTGCAGGAGCTCACTTATCCTTGAAAGACACTTTTATCACTGACTTAAAAGGCCCATACATCTCCATAAATGTTCAGGGGGGAGGGAATAAGTGCTTACCCTGTATATTCTGTATTGTTTAATATAAATGCATTTTTTATTCCAATCCCGATTTGTATTTGAGATTCCCAAATCCCATCGGACTTGACTTCTTCGTGTCCCTCAGTGAGTGTAATACCAGCATTCAACTGTATGCGCCACAGCGGTTTCTATCATCATCATCATCATCATCATCATCATCATCATCATCATCATCATCATCATCATCACCACCACCCACGCTATGCATAAAATATAGGTCCGCGGAGAGGCACGCTGAGGAGGCCATGCAAACTGCAATGGAATATGGGGCATCTCTCTCTCTTTACCAAATATTTTGATTCTATCCTGACATTTTCAGTTGGAAGGGCAGTCTATATGCGTAACGATTTTTTTCTCTTTTTTTCTCCTCAAAAAGGGCACTTTTTTTATGAGGCTCAAAAAGGCAGGTGCTCAAGCACCCCTTGGGCTCTATGTCAAGTCAAGTCAAGTCAGTTTTATTTGTATAGCACGTTTACAAATGACTAACAGCCAAACCAAAGTGCTTCACAACATGATAAAAAACACATACAATGCAATAAAATACACTAGAAAAGAGGTAGAGTACAGTACAGTGCAAAGTGCAAAGTGCAATAAAAGAGACAAGAAAATTTGATAAAAATGCAGAGTGACAGCTGACGTCATGTATAGATGCTGGGCTATCTCTGGTCAAAGGCCAGGGAGAAGAGATGTGTTTTGAGCAAGGATTTAAAAACCTCCAGGCTCTGGGCAGATCTTATGTGGAGGGGGAGGCTGTTCCAGAGTCTGGGGGCAGCAGCAGCAAAGGCTCTATCTCCCCTGGTTTTTAGCCTGGTCCTAGGCACCTCCAGCAGCAGCTGGTCAGCAGACCTTAAGGCTCTGGATGGGGTGGGGTGATGTAGGAGCTCAGCTAGGTACGGTGGAGCCAGCCCGTGTAGTGCTTTAAAAACAGTCAGTAAAAGTTTAAAATCAATACGGAAACGGACGGGGAGCCAGTGGAGAGAAGCCAGAACTGGTGTAATGTGGTCACGTTTCCTGGTACCGGAAAGCAGGCGGGCAGCCGCATTTTGTACCAGTTGCAGGCGACGAAGCAGCAACTGGTCAATGCCGATATACAACGCATTGCAGTAATCCAGCCGGGTCGAGATAAAGGCATGGATCACCCTCTCCAGATCCTTCTGGGAGAGGTATGGTTTGGTCTTGGCTAGGAGTCTGAGGTGGAAAAAGCTAGTTTGGACCACCGAACTAACCTGCTTATCAAATTTAAAATTTCTGTCGAAAATTACTCCAAGGTTTCTGACAGAGGAGCGGATATTTGAGCCCAGGGGGCCTAGAGCAATGGCTGTAGGGTCAGGTGAATCATTACTAAATAAAATTATCTCTGTTTTGCGCTCATTTAAGTTGAGAAAGTTTGAACTCATCCATAATTTAATATCAGCCAGGCAATCTAGCAGTGGTTGTAATGTGACCTTGCCTTTTGCTTGTAAGGGTAGATATATCTGCACATCATCGGCAAAACAATGGAAGGACATGTTGTGCTTTGCAATGATTGAGCCTAAGGGCAACATATATAATAAAAAGAGGATGGGGCCCAGTATCAACCCCTGGGGCACCCCACAGGTCAGTGGGGCCGCTGAGGAGAAGAATTCTCCAAGCTGGACTGAGAAGCTCCGGTCAGTCAGGTAGGACTTGAACCAGCTTAGGGCGACGCCTGTGATGCCAACATGTTTTTCCAGGCGCGACAGTAGGACAGTGTGGTCTATAGTGTCGAAGGCGGCTGTAAGGTCTAAAAGCACGAGAATGTGTGCACGTGCCTGCTCCCACCCCCAAACGAAGGAATGACAGTCACGTGCCCCAGGACCTGCAGCCACGCCAAAGAAGCCACGCAGCAAGGCAAAATCACTCCAAACACTCAAGCAGACAGACACAACAGCGGTCAAATGAAAAGACATGCAGCACCACGGATGGTCCGAGACGACACCGGGACCCCCCGAAACACAGCAGAAGCTGCAGCGAGCCCCCCACACAAGGAATCCCCAAAACGGCAGCGAACCGAGGGAGCCCCAATGATGAAAACCAACCAAAATCCATCAAAGCACACACAAGAGACCAGCACCCAGGAAAGGTCCGGGAAAGGCCCAGCCGAAGCCATAGGCTCCAACCACCAAACCCCCCCCCCCCAGAGCCGAACACCAGTCTCCCGCACGTGCCCTGACAGACCCCGGCCAGTCCCCACCACTGAACTCCCCCAATCCCCCGACACCCCAGGCAGGGACCCCCCGCATGAAAAACCCACCACAACCCCCACAGTACACCAAAGCGTCCCAAAGGTCCCAGTGCCATCTCAGACCACCCACAATGCCAGACTCCCCCACCCCCCCCCCCCCATCCAACCACCACCATGTCCATCCACGCGAACATCCAGAATCGTCACCCCTCCCCCCGGCACGGCCACAGGCCATGGAGCACTCGACCTGCCACCCCTCCGCAGAATTCGAAAGCAAAAACATAGAACCCACTGATTCAAGATTCAAGAGGTTTATTTGTCACATACATACCAGGGCATACAGTGAAATGTGGGTGGCCATGCCCGCTTTGATTGTGCAATAATACTACTAAATAATAAAATAGACACAATAAACGGGTAATAAAATAGACATAAAATAGGCATGATAAAATAGACATGCTAAAGTCCTGAGATACAATACAATGTTAGCTACGGATTAAGGCACTGGGTCCTATGTACACTACTATACAATAACAGTTTTTACTCTATATCCGTATGCTATACTTGCTATTTCTAACCACATCAGTTCTTTCCTTAAAGTGACCTTTATTGTCCTCGTTCCTTTAAAGTGTCCTTTCCATTTTGTTTAAAGTGATCCCCCCACAATGGCAAGGCCACCAGGACCAGAGGTAACAAAGCAGCCCACAGAAACGTCACCCCCACCACCAGGCACAATGACAGGCATGGTGCCACAATGGTGGCTCAATCACCGTACCCAGCAAACAATCCAAGTACACTCAAACTACCCGCGTCCCCCCCAACCACGACACGCCGCACCAGAAACTGCATCCCAGATGAAGATACAACAAAGATCAATGCGCGGAACACCTGAGAAACTGTGTCAAAGTGTCAACTGAGTTTGCTGACGTAATGACCTGCGGGAAACTGTGTTCCAAAGTTTTGGGGCGTAGTAGCTGAAAGCACTTGCACCGCTTTTTTAGTTTTTTACAATGGGTACATTAAGGAGGTCGGCTGTGATCGATCTAAGGCCATGGTTACACTGGGGTTTTTGTTTTTGTTGCTGAATGATTACGTTTGCATGTCCAAGTTAAAAAGAAACGCAGTTTTGGGAGGAAAACGCGTTCCGCTAGCAGGAACGCTGAAAAGGTGTTTTCGTTTTGGAAACTCGCCGAAACTCGCCGACAATGGTGCCATGCCGGATACGGAGCCGTTCTGTCCAATACCCATGTGCAGTAGAGACCTGCACGGTTATTTCCAGTGTTTACAGCAGAGCTGTCCCAAGTAGCTGCAGCTACCAACGTGTTGTTATATAAGTTATTGTTATAATAATAATAATAATAAATTAATTCATTTAATTTATATAGCGCTTCTCAATAACCCGAAGTCGCTGACAATAGTCGGGAGCAAGAGTACAAACAAAGAAACAAAAGCAAAGAAACAAAAACAAAGAAACAACAAAGAAACAAAACAAAAGGAACATGAGACCATGGGGGGGAACAGTCCAAAACTACAACAGTCTGCATACCCTTAACAATTGTGTGTATTGAGCCGTATTGTATTGTACCCATTCTGCAATCTGTTAAATAAAGTTTTCATCCATTTCTAATAGCGTTAACGTTACTACGTTAATAGCCTCGATGCTAACGTTATATACATGGAGAATGCCATTCACATTAGCATGTAGCTAACAACATCGGAGATCTTTTTGTGAGACTAAACTATCCGCTCTTGGTGGTAAATTGTGTTGATGTTGGTTTTGTTTCATCAACAAATGAGAGGCAGAACACACAGTGAATGTATCCGTTTTGTTTATTGCACTTTTATTGCACTTTCTTTGCTGAAAAATAAATGCTACGTTGGCTAAATGGCTCACGCGAGGCATTTAAAGATGGTGGATTGTTGATTTTTAGCAGGAAGTGTATTGGCACATTCAACTTTTCTGATTGGTTGAAAATGGCCTTCATGTTTGAACTACATCGCCACCTACTGCCACCTACTGTTTGGCATTGTACTACATGTATATACATCACTGTGCTCAAGAGGCAAAAACAATGTCTAACTTGCCTGCCATTACGTAGCGTTCTGAAAAGCGAAACTGAAACTCGAAACTGAAACGAAAACCGGGCCTAGTGTAACCGCAGCCTAAGAGCTCGAGTTGGCACATAAAATGACAGGAAGTCAGTCATGTATGAAGGTGCTAAACCATTTATGGATTTGTATATAAGTAAAAAATAACTTTAAAATCAATTCTAAAGGATACAGGAAGCCAGTGTAATTTAGCTAAAACAGGTGTGTAATATGCTCTCTCTTTCTTGTTTTTGTTAAAAGTCTAGCAGCAGAGTTTTGGATTAACTATAGTTTCTTTATAGATTTTTTAGGGAAACCAGTTAAAAGAGAAAATAATCTAATCGGCTTGAAATAGAAGCATGAACCAGCTTCTCTGCATCCTTCGGCAATATCTCTTAAATGGAAGAATACTGTCTTGTAGAGCCAGATTTCCTAACCTATTAAAAGGTGCATCCCTTTTGGCTTTAGGGCCAATTAATTTGTCTTATCCTCATTTAGTAAAAGAAAAGAAAAAAAGAATGGACCCCAAGACTAAAAAGCACATTCACTGCTAGGATTGCAAAACACAAGATAACTTGTGTAAATTATATATTGTTAGTTCTAGGTGTGGTGGTTGCTTATTAACCCTACATAAAATGGGGTCAACCCACCTTCAATTCAATCCATTTAAAAAGCAAACATAAACCGTGATTAATTTATAACGACACAGCATCAATTCTCTTAGTTATTCCCGATTATGTTGAATAAGACGGCTGTCACATGCTAAGCTTTTTTTCCTCTTTGAATTTGAAAGAAAATCCATTTCACTAACCGATTAAATTGTAAGCAAATTGAAGCCATCGCTGTAATCTATTTCACAACACTTGCTAGCATGGCAGTAAAAGAAGTAGCCAACGTCGTCTAGACAGATATATCTGTTATTTCACTAAGGTCATTTAGTCTGAGTCAATAAAACTCTATGTTCTTAACAGCGCCATGATAGATAAAGACTTAAAGGGACAGTCCAAATTTCTTTATGTATGTACATGTACATGATTTGTCACAAACTCGTGTAATTTGACTAACCTGGCGTGGTAGTTGTGATGCCAGGGCGCGCCCACTGGGCCCATCCCACCTTGGGACAGCTGCATCAGGCCAGGGTCCTGCTGGCCCTCCGCTAGCTTGGTAGAGTGCCAGGAGTGGGGGCGTGACGCGGGATCACTCCGTCTAAGGGGGGGGGGTGGGGAGACACAAAGGGTTAATCACACATCTGGAGGAGAACTCTTCATTCTGCCTCCTGACAAATCTGTATGTTTTTCTCTCTCTTGCTGTAAAGAGGGCCATTCACAAGGGGCACAAGAGTGACAGAAAAGGACTCTATGACAACATAGTGAAAAAGGAAAAAGGAAATTAAATACATAAAGGAAATGAAATAAGATCTTAAGTGTTGGCATTAGGCAATGTCCCGAAACATAGCTTGCTACACCATTCAATGTATTCATTACTCTATACTGTGTTGCATTGCAGTTGTAACTTGTGTTTGATATACCGGCATGGCATTGGATAGTGTGGCAAAAGACATTCTGGGACTCACATTGGGATTTTTACCTTGGAGGAAGTTGTGTGGGTGTGTGTGTGTGTGGGGGGGGGGGGGGTACTGTATGTATCTGTTCTCACCATATCTTGGCAAGTAATAGCCGAAATGGCCATGCAATTTGCTGTGCACATTCATGACCCCAAGAGGGAGACAATCTACTCTAGTGCCTGAGTGCTCTCTCCTAGGTGACAATAAAATATGTCCATCAGAACCCTGTACTCACAGCACAGGGAAATCACACACAGCTCTTCCCCTGTATTGAATGCCATATCCCTCTCTCTCCCTCTCTCTCTCCATCCCTCTCCTCCCCATCTTTCATATCTTTCTCTAAATTATACTACAAACCAGGGAAGCTGCAAAATACTCTTCAAAGGGATAATGTATTTGACACCAAAGAGACACACTATAATACAGAAGGCACGCTACTCTCCATTGACATGAAGCAAATGCGAGAGCTGTGTCGATGGTTAATGAGGTCCAAGGAGGGAAAAAGGTCTTAACTAATGGTCTTAGCTAAAGAGGTCTTTTCATAATCAAGAGTGTGATAATCTCATGAGGCCATCGAATTAACCCTGGGGGTCTTTCATCAGCTTGTGATGTGAGGCCTACTTCAGTCAGACAGCTCACGCATTGAAATAAGAATTCAGTTGAGAACAAATGTTAATATTGCTTATTTTTTTTTGCTGTCAAGTTTCTCATCCGTCTGTGCTAAGTATAATTCGAATTTCGAAGCCAGCCAAATAAGAGCTGATCGCCCTCCCTTCTCTCTCTCTCTCTCTCTCTCTCTCTCTCTCTCTCTCTCTCTCTCTCTCTCTCTCTCTCTCTCTCTCTCTCTCTCTCTCTCTCTCTCTCTCTCTCTCTATGGAGAACCATAGACAACGAAGACCACAGGTAAATGGACTGCATTTATATAGTGCTTTTATTCAAAGCGTTTTACAACTCATGTCTCACATTCACGCACCAACGGTCGGCACCAAGGTCATCGGGAGCAATTAGGGGATTAAGCGTCTTGCTCAAGGACACTTCGACACGCTGCCCGGGATGAGCCTGGAATCTAACCGGGAGCCTTCTGATTATCAGACGACCGTTCTACCTCCTGAGACGCTGTCGCCCCCCCAGGTAGAGATGCTGGGAGCAAAAACCAAAAACCACACGGGCAAACAGCAGCAGCAGTCAACAGAGGCAGCAGGTAAGCAGCAGCAGCAGTAGAACGAGATTTGGCAGATTTAACAGACCGTCCTGTTACAGTAGGTGACGTTGGACAGCAGCCAGGCTCACCTGGCGGTCATTTAGTTGTAGGTATAGGGGGGAGGGGGGGGGGATGCATTTTCTAATTACAGGCAAGTTTTTTGCACTTTTTAGTTGCAAGATACAAGATACAAGAGTTGTATTTGTCACGGCATACAGGTATACAGTGAAATGCGGGGGGTCTCGCCCGCAACGATGTGCATAATACAAGTAATAATAATAAGAGTCCAACCAATAGAGCGACAATAAACAAGTAAACAAAGTAGGCATATCGGTATCTGTACATGAGCTATTTACAGAGCATGGTAGGACATGCTAGGTCCTGTGGCAGTGCAGTACACTGTTAGCTACGGATGAGGCATTGGATGTTGGGATGCATGGGATGCATGGGATGTTATTCTCCACTTGCCCAATGTGGCGTCATATCCGGTTACGTCTTTAGCCCCGTTCATTTCTTCCGGTCCCATCACAATACATTGAGTTGAGCAACTTTTCTCCCGTCTAACAGATGCCACGTCGATACTAATTGAGTTATATGTAGGGCTGGGCGATATGGAAAAAAATCATATCGCGATAACGATATGATAATTTTATTTTATTTCTCGATATCGATAATTATCGAATTGTTATAAGTATAATTTTTTTTTTTTTTTTTTTAACAACAGATGTATGTTTATTTTGCAGCAATTCTTTGTCATTGCCGCCATCTTTAGTGTTACATCCCCTCACACTCCAGTTCTCAGGCTGCAGCTGGTTTAAAAGCTAAAGTAAACCGGCTTCTCTGCTGGCTGTGGCTCCAGAGGAGTTGAACAGTTCTGGCTCTGCTCGTTTCTTTTCGATCTTTTGGCGCTTTTTTGGTGGACAAACCATCGCACATGTGACTCGTGACTGGAGTCTAGTTCTGCTAGCACACATAGCCTACTGTGTACAGACGGTTTCAAAATGTATTTTAAATTAGAAAGCAAACAAAATAAATGGACAAGAGAAAAAGAAATCTGAATTTGGTCAGTATTGTCATTTGGACAAGCAAAGCCATTACTTTAAGTTGCAGGCAAGAAAGACAAGTCTGTCCACTGTCTCTGGTTTTAAAACTGCCCTGTTGCAGGTAAAAAAAAAAAAAATTAAAAAAAAAAAAAAAAAAACGATTTTTCGATTTTTTTTTAATTTCGATATTCGATATCGATTATTAAAATATATCGCGATATTTATCGTTATCGTTATATCGTCCAGCCCTAGTTATATGTCTCATTTCATGCCCCATATCTAACGGATTAATGTATTGGATCTAGGCGGAGCTAAATGCTAATGTGGCTAACTCTAACAGTAAACGTTTTTTACATGAAATACAGCTCAAAAACCTTAGAAAAAAGTGACGATAAAGTTGCCTAATTGACGGGAAAAAGTTGCTAAACTCAATGTATTGTGATGGAACCGGAAGAAGTCTACGCTACGGGGCTAAAGACGTAACCGGATATGACGCCCCCACATTGTGCAAGTGGAGAATACTACTCACTCAGTGGTGTGTACACCAAGTTAATGTATTTTAGGAGGCCGTTTTCAATGATATTGAATATACATATATTTATTTTTAACCCAAGTTATTTTGACCGAAATTAAGTATTACATTTTCTTTTTTTTATCTACTTTTTCTCCCCATTTTTCAATTTTTCTCCCATCCCAATTTTCGTATTGTCCAATTCTTCCCTCCCCTGTCTCGAACGTTGCTAGGCCATGCCTCCCACTGGCCGGCTGCAATGTGGACGAAGCCTTGCATCACGTGTCCCCTCCGGTACTCGAGGAAGCAGCTGTCGCATCTTTTCACCTGTACAGCGCGATCTCTCAGTGGCGAGGAGTAACGCGTGGGAGGCTCACGCTGCCCCCGATACTTCCTGATTCTGCTGTACAGGCACACCAACCGACCTGTAGGAGTCGCTGTCCACAACGTCCGATCCCCACCCACCGGCTTTCCCACCCCCTAATACTACCAATTGTATTAGTATGAACGACCAGCCAAGCTGATAGCAATGCGGAGAGCTGGGCTCGAACCCAGCGTCTCCTGCATTGGTGGTGAACGTCGATACTAATTGAGTTATATGTCTCATTTCATGCCCCATATCTAACGGATTAATGTATTGGATCTAGGCGGAGCTAAATGCTAATGTGGCTAACTCTAACAGTAAACGTTTTTACATGAAATACAGCTCAAAAACCTTAGAAAAAAGTGACGATAAAGTTGTTTAATTGACGGGAAAAAGTTGCTAAACTCAATGTATTGTGATGGAACCGGAAGAAGTCTACGCTACGGGGCTAAAGACGTAACCGGATATGACGCCCCCACATTGTGCAAGTGGAGAATACTACTCACTCAGTGGTGTGTACACCAAGTTAATGTATTTTAGGAGGCCGTTTTTCAATGATATTGAATATACGTATATATTTATTTTTAACCCAAGTTATTTTGACCGAAATTAAGTATTACATTTTCAACAGAGAAACGGCAACACACACATGTAATAGTCGTACAGTGCAGAGGACGTGTCCCGGTGAAGTCAAGGAGAAACACCAAATTGGCAGACAAAGACTATACGCCACAATATACTGTACATTCTGAACCCATGGGGAGACACAGAGAGAGAGAGAGAGAGGAGGTGAAGGAGGACGAGTGGAGGGAGCAATGGAACATGGGGTTAACAAGGTCACGATGGAGAGACAAAGAGATTCTTAGAAAGGACAGACAGAAAGAATTCTATTGTCTCTATTTAGAATGAGTAGACAACCTATTGTTTCTCTTGACGGCAGAACCAGCGTGTGTGTCTCTTGTGTCAGCATTTCTGTCAAAGTGTTTGGGCTGAGGATCATAAACGGTTGTCTTGTCGTCTCAGATGGACCGGGAGACTGCAATTCAACACTGGCCCCTGTAAATATCCTAACCCAACCCCCTCCAATGTACAGTCATTTACCTAGTATGGTTTTGTCAATAGTCCAATGTACAATTTTGTTTGTTTGTACAGTGTCTCCCCCCCCCCTCAATGTACAGTTTTGCTTGTTTATACAGTGTGCCCCCCCCCCCCCCCCCAACCACCTCCAATGTAGATTACCCAGTATGGTTGTCAATATCCCAGTGTACCCAACCCCCCCCACCCAACCTCCTCCAATGTACAGTTTCTACGTCAAATGTATATACTCCCTTTTCCTGACTCCTTCTGTATCACAAACAGTACTGTATTTGCAAATCTGGTATGTCATAAATGTATAGATGTAGCAGTACTGACTATCTGTATGTCATGTATGTCATATATGTCCTGATGAATTGAAAATGGGGGACCCTGATGTAAACAAGACGAAAGTCTTTCTCTGGTCTGCATCCCCTTAACAATTGTGTGTATTGAGCTGTACTGTATTGTACCCATTCTGCAATCTGTTAATAAAGTTTTCAATCAATCAATCAATCAATTCAATCAATCAATCAACCGACGACACCGCGCTCTTCCCCTGCCGACACCGACTCCGGCCCGATACGCAGGACCGACGACGATACCGATCCGTTAATTTTATAGTATATGTTTTCACCATTAGAGAGATCCAACATCCTTCTGTGCGCCAGAAATGCAGAAAATAAAGTCACATTGCTTTTGGGTTTCTGACATATTACAAATGGTTATGTCTCCATTAAATTACCATTAGGGAAATTCCTGTTCTGGCCTGGTATCGGTACATCCCTACCAGAAAGTAATCCCAACTCTAACCCTGTCCCTACCAGAAAGTAATCCCAACTCTAACCCTGTCCCTACCAGAAAGTAATCCTAACCCTAACCCTTACCCTACCAAAATGTAATCCTAACCCTAACCCTGTCCCTACCAGAAAGTAATCCCAACTCTAACCCTGTCCCCATCAGAAAGTAATCCTAACCCTAACCCTGTCCCTAGTCCCTACCAGAAAGTAATCCTAATCCTAACCCTGTCCCTACCAGAAAGTAATCCTAATCCTAACCCTGTCCCTACCAGAAAGTAATCCTAATCCTAACCCTGTCCCTACCAGAAAGTAATCCAAACTCTAACCCTGTCCCTACCAGAAAGTAATCCTAACTCTAACCCTGTCACTACCAGAAAGTAATCCTAACCATGTCCCTACCAGAAAGTAATCCTAATCCTAACCAGGTCCCTACCAGAAAGTAATCCTAATCCTAACCCTGTCCCTACCAGAAAGTAATCCTAACTCTAACCCTGTCCCTACCAGAAAGTAATCCTAACTCTAACCCTGTCCCTACCAGAAAGTAATGGCATTGCCACCTGTATAGGGACTGCAGACGTGTTTAGTTTAAAACTGAACAATACATCAAATTCATATTGATATCGCAATATGAAAGAATGTAAAATCTGTATCACACGAAGCTTCTAGTAGTTCTGCAGAGATATAAGTCATTTCTACTCCAGAGAACCAGTCCAGGGCCCCAGCAACACTCCAGGGACCAATATGGAGGATACAAAAACACAAATGACAAGGTTTATACTCAGCGTCAAGGTGTTTCTGTGTGCTGTATTCTCTCTCTCTCTCTCTCTCTCTCTCTCTCTCTCTCTCTCTCTCTCACACACACACACACATATACCAGAAGACAGACACACAGCAACATCTGTATGTATTTAGTCACATTAGATCCATTTGCAACACATCATCAGCTTTTATGATTCCCAATGCATGCATGCATGTATGCGTGTGTGAGAGAGAGAGAGAGTTTGTGTATGTGTGCATGTACGTACAGTACGTGTGTGTATGTGCGTGTGTGTGTGCGTGCATGCATGTGCGAGTACACATAATTTGTGTGTGTGCATGTGTGTGAACTTATTGTCCTTTGGGGACACAATATAACTAAAACCAGACATTTAAAAAGCACAACTCGTGCAACAAACGGCATTCTTCCAGTCTTCTATCCATAGTGTGTCGAGCTCCGACACAAGATCCAAGTCCGGCCAACAAGTCAATAGGCCCCCTTCACAGCAGTCATAGATGGGTAAACACAAGTGTGACCATATATAGAACAATAAATATTCTATCTCTCATGGTTACATCTTTGTTTACCCAATGGCCGCAGTGAAAAGAGCCAACAGGGTGTCATGGGATCAGCGTTCTAGAATGTTTACGAGCATCGTGAGTTCTTTTCTGAGCTGTTGTCAAGGCAACGTGATGTTGTTTTGTCATTGTGTTGGCCTAAGGAGGCAGCCGCACCTATCTGCTGTGTCTCTCGCCTGTCCACGTCTGCCCTTAATTATTTTTCGATGGAGGAGTGTCCGCTCGTTTGGAGAAGACGTCCGACGATGTGTGTCCCGTCTCCGCCGGATTTGTGTCCATTTTGAAGGACAGAAAGGTTTTAAGAACCTTTTTTGGGACCGATAAGAGAGACATCGCTGTCCGTTCCAAGTTTTGGCCAGTTGCTACGAGGATACGTTACATTAGCAAAGCTGTTAATCCACACTCCTACGCAGAGAGTTGGACGCCGTTCCACTTGCGTTCCACTGTCAAACAGCTCTGCCTGGACTGGGAGTGTGCTGTTAATACGTTCCAATAAAAAAAATAAACCAAAGAACAGCAACACCTTCTGTCTGTCATCTCTGTCGTCTTGTGATGGATCAGTGCCGTGGCCTTACCGTCTTTAGACCTAGATCTTTAGATATGATTATGAAACACAAGTACACTACGCCAGCAATTTCACTAACTCAGCCGTTCCTTCATTCACAGTTACTCTGCTTGTCGGATAATCAGACTGAATTGCATTTTATTTCCCTTCATTATTCAATTCATGTCCTGAGTCGCAAAATAATTCAAAAGTAGGCGGGACTAGTGCGGCTCACAGGCATGGCACCAGTTCAATCCATGCGAAACAGGTATTTTACAGGAAATACACTTTCGTAGAAATATGGTATCGGGACACTGCCTTTGGGGAAAAAAGGCTCAAAAAGATTGAGAAAACTGGAAATTCCTGTGAGGGAAAAACTATCCAGCCTGAATAGTACTTACTGCAGTGAACAAAACTCTAAACACTGGAGATTACTCCCACACTAACTCACAAGAACTCACAAACACACACACACACACACACACACACACACACACACACACACACACACACACACACACACACACACACACACACACACACACACACACACCATACAGACACCATATACACACCCATACACCGTACAGACTAGGGCTGGGCGATTAATCGAAATAAAATCGCGATCTCGATTCATAGACCTATGCAATCTAATTTCTAAATTATGATAATTTTTTATTTTAATTTTTTTTTACTTTTTACGTAACTTTTTTAAATGATGACGATTCTGACTTGAGTTATTTTGTATGTTACAAGAGACTTTTAAGTTTAAGTCAAGCACTTTCATATATGTTATGTTTAAGTTTAAGTCAAGCACTTTGATATGTTATGTTGTCTGTTTAAGAAAGAGTGCAATAAATGATTTTATTGAAAAAATAAGAATCGTGTGAGAGAATCGTGATCTCAATTCTTAGAGAAAAATCGTGATTCACATTTGAGCAAGAATCGCCCAGCCATAATGCAGACACACACACACACTCACACATCATACAGACACCACACACACACCGTACAGACACCACACACACACTCACTCGTACAGACACCATACTCACACAGCTGTGTGCTCTCACTCCAGAGACCGTTTTCTCTCTTGCCACACATCTCCTTCTCTTCCTCACAGAACATGAACCTCTTCAACTCACAGTTTCCCCACACTATTCTCTTGGGAGTCCAACTGAAATAATATTTTGATAATCATTATTATTCTTACGTACCACCTGGACGTGTGTTACTAACGCACACATTTTACAATAATGATAATCATACCATAATTATCTTTGGGTTAATTTCTGTATTTCCTACTCACAGCCCCTTAAAGGAACTTAAAAAAGGTGCGTACTGTCTTCTCCAGAGTCAGACAAGAAGATAGATACCAATTTCCTCTCTGTGTTCAGTAGAAAGCTATCCAGCTGCAAGCTAGCTTAGTTTAGCACAAATAAAATAATTGATGACCCCACACATGTCCTTCATGTGTGTTTTGACCTGCTGCCCTCAGGAAAGTGCTTTAGACAGCCTGCCTGCAAAACAAACAGAAGGACATTTGGGTTTGTTCCAGAGGCCATTCGACTGATGAATGGCCACAGTACAAGGAAAGGTCAGTTTACAAACGTGCGCCCTTTGACCCCTTGATTTTAATATTTTGACGAAAGTGCACTTTTTATACCGACCAAATCTATTTATTTATTTATTTATCTATTGGACTGATAGATCAACAATGTAGGGATCCCATTCTGGCAGTGTCATGTCTTTTATGCTTTGAAGTGTCATGTATGTCTCTTGTCCCTGTTTTGTCCTGTTTTGTCTTGAATGTATAGAAATGCAGCTGTTTGTGATATCATGCCTTAAATTGCCCCTTGCAAGACTAATAAAGTTTTTTGAATTGAATTGAATTGAATGAATTAATGGAAGCAGATACCGACCACTAGCCTAGCTTAAAACTCCGGGAGAGGTGTTTTTGGCCAACAGCTAGGCTAGCTGGTCTGTATCTGCTTCCATTCATTTGTGCCAAACTACCGTACTTTTCGCACTATAAGCCGCACCTGAATATAAGCCGCAGCAGCTAAATTGAATGATGTGTACATATATAAGCCGCACTGGACTATAAGCCGCAGGTGTTTTAATGTTAATTACCATATGTAATTAGCATTGGGACACAATACTGTCGGACAAATAACAAGAATTAACTCATTTACAAGTTGTATTAAGTTTAGCAAATAAGGGAACAGATAAATAACATTTCAATGCAGTCAAAAAAGCAATATTTCGATTTTTACATTTTCGGGTTTTGGTCACGTCGAGTCACATATAAGCTGCACCGTTATATAAGCCGCAGGGTCGAAAAATGGGGGGGAAAGGCGCGGCTTATAGTCCGAAAATTACGGTACTTTTTCGGGAGCTCTCAGTTGAAGTTTCACCTTTAGCTGCAGAGCGCACCATCTTCAATGTCACCTTCCTGTCGACGGACCAATCAAATCAACCGAGGGGAGGGATTACAAATCTGAGGTATCTGAGTGAAGAGAAATCGACAGCAAAACAAACCAATCGATAATGGAGGAGAAGCTAATTTTGTCAGTTTCTGACCAACCTTGTTTGAACGAGCAGGTCTTCTTACCACGACCGAAATATGAACAGCAACGCCTGGAGGGCTGTGTGAGTAGTAATTTATGTAAGTTATGTAACATTAGCTGAGGTAGCAAATGGTAATCAGTGGTATCGCTTGTTGCTCCCTGTGCATTTTCCTTTCTCTATGTACACTGCTGCACGTGACATAGACCGTTCAACCAAGATCTAACTGGCAGAGATAAGATTTTTGCAGGGAAGATGAAAAATGGCTTGCTTGATGAAAAATGGTGGTATCAGTCTGCGACTGGTCTTTGTATTCCCTGTGTCCTCAGTAGGACACTAAAAACAGGTGCACCTCTCCTCTGGACTCTGACCTTTATTCATTCTATAAAGGTATTATAAAGGTTTGCAATGTATAAAAGTAAATTCCCAATTATGTCACGTACGACATAATTCATAATTTATCATCATTATCATCATCAGCTTCTTTTTCTTCTTCATCATCATCATCTATACTCTATAGGGAGGTGTAGTCTGACGTCACTGGTTGTTCCACCCGTATAGGGATTCATCAATGGGAAAATGGATTATCGGCTATTGTAACAATTCTGCCCGCATGGAATTTGAAAATGTTTCCACTTTTGCACAAAATGAGTTCCCTTCTATCACTAACATGATTGTTTAAGCATTTTTGGTTGAAATAAAATTCTGCGATTTTTTTTAATGATTAATTGCGAATATTTTCATGTTGAGCTATAGATTGTGGATGAATAAGCACAGAAAGGTACACCATGCCAATGTTAATGCTTTATTTGTTTTAAACGAGACGATTTAGAAATGGGCAATGGGGAAATGCATTGGGTTGGACAGAGGGTGGAACACGAAAAACGACAATGACGTAACCACTACACCTCCCTATTCACCATCATCAACCTCAGCATCACCACCATCACCACGGTCTTCATCATTATCATCCTCATATTCCACTTGTTGTCAGGCCTGCAGATCTTTATGAAGCCAGCTGCTAACAAGGCAGAGTCGCTCCTAACAGTGGCACTTCTTCCAGCAGATAAACAGGAAGAGATGCAATCTGCCTAAGTGGGAGTGGGACATGAAAGCTGCCATGTATCTGAAGCAACGGAGAACCACATAATGACAGGACGTGGCTGGAATACCTCAACTTGTTATCATCTCGGCTAGAATCAGAGATACAGACGAGTTAAAGGCAAGCGGCCACTTCCTGAAATAGCCGAACACACAAAAAACGCCATCATCATCGTGGCTTGAAAACATACAGCTAAAATAACTACAGTAAACATTTCCTGACATATTATGTGGCTAGAGTCACCGAGTTAAAATGGCTTCAGTTCTTTATCATCATCATCTGGACTCACGGCCCACAGTGACTCTGAGTGAGTCAGACCTTAATCATTCCAGCTCGATCCACTCAACTCGATATACTCACTTCAACAGCTTTCAACAGCAACTTAAAACATAGCTGGTCAATTCAACAGACCACATCGCCCAGCTGTCCTTAACAGAGACACAGCGGTTTCACCACACTTGAACCTACTAAATGAGACCATTGATTAATGTGAGGCCCAAAACATACATTAGTCTGACTGAACAAACGGATAACTATATAAACCCATCCAACCATCCAGCCAGCCAATCAAGGAACCAGACATACAGACAGACAGACAGACAGCCAGACAGTCAAATAGCCAGCCAAACTGCCCAGGCGCCGACCTCAGCGCTTTGAGGTGCGAGCCATGAATCTCAGATTGCACCCCAGGGCTAACTGACTTCTAGCTAGCTGGTGGTGCTTTATTTTACCTGACTGTCACCCTGAACTGCATTACACCCCATATCAACTCCTTCAAGTAGATACAACTTACATTTACAACTGAAGCATTTAGTTAACCGACACTCTTATCCCGGTCCACTTACAACGGGACAACAGAATGTCACAGTCGCAAAGTAGCCCGGTAATGACCAGCCGTGAGAGGAGGTGCAAAACGTAACAGGCGATACCAGATCTAGAGAAGGATACAGATGTTGACCGGCGGGCAACGAAACCACGGCATCACTTTAACCCTTTCAGATGTACGATCATCGTCTCACATGTACATTCAAATCTTTTAATCTGAACATTATAATGATGGTGTTTGCAACGGCTGCTGCTCATTGAAATCTATAGAGTTCTCAAGTTCACCCTGTGCACTTTCCATTCTCTATGTATTTCATTAATAAGCATCGGTATGCACTGAGAACATTTACCAATCACACCAACCACACCAATCACACCAATCACAAACCACGCCAATCACAAACCACACCAATCACAAACCACACCAATCACAAACCATACCAATCACACCAACCACACCAACCACAAACCACACCAAGACACCTGTACATTTGTTGTATTTGACAATATAACCATATATCAATCTTATCATAGTCATGTACTAAGTTTGCATCCCCTTAAACGCCTTTTTTTCTTTCTTTCTTTTACCTGGAAGTGAACATGAGGACCTTGGAGATGAGGCCGGTCGCCAAGTGGTTGACGCTGGTTTCCGAGGGCGACCGGCACAGCGCCCCTCCCGACCCCAGCTCCTCTTTCCTGATCTTCTTGCGAAACTTTCGACGATAAAAGGCTCCTAGCAGGTCCATGGCTCTATTTTACTCTGACGCTATTCCAATGTTGTTCCAGTCTACTCTGCTGCTCTCCTCTGTGTCCCGCGCTGTTCTGCTTCTCTACTGCGTCTACGTTTCTTCTAGATGGGCCCAGAAAGCTCCATTTCTCTACTCTTGTGCTGTTCTATTGCATTCTACTCTCTAGCTTGTATCTGTCTGTCCTGTGCATTTCTTCTTAGGCGGAAAGACAGACTCACATTTCTCAGTCGGGCTTCATTTGATTCTACCACTCTATTCTAAACTATACTGACTGACAGTTCTGTTATGTCCACTTTTCTAGTTTCTTTCTACCGTTTTTCCTACATTACTCCTCTCTCCGTCCGAGTGGCACAATGGAACGGCCTGATTCTACGCTAACATCCCTGGGAGCAGCACTGGATCTAGGAAACACTACGAACACTGTCCTCTTCTACTTCACCGTCCCAGTCCCTTCCGTACCAGTCTCCACCGCTCTGTACAACGCCTCTAAAAAAGGCCCAACAAACTCCCAATTCTCTATTCTACTCGTCCGTGCTCTTTCATACTCTACTCTGCCGTACAACAATTCTCTTCTCCGTACTTCTATGCCGTTCCTTCACTCCTTTCGCTCCGTCCTCTCGGCTCCCTCCTCGCGCCCCGGGGCTCAGCTCTGAAATGGGGCTCGTCCACCGGCTTCCAAAACTCTGTGGCTGGCAGCTTGGCCGAAGGGGCTGAAAGGGGCATCTCCCCGGGCCAAAGCTCGTTAAGCAAACCAAGCAATTAAGCGTCATTAGCCTCGCGTATGATAAAGCATGAAATAAACATCCTCGCTTCCCTGCGTCCTCCTGCCCAGAACTGGTAGCACATGCGGTGTGGGGCAGAAGATACTGACTGACAAGAACAACTACAAACAGAGAGAGGGAGGGAGGGAGGGAGGGAGTGAAGGAGGAAGGGAGGGACGGACGGATGGAGGGAGGGCTATAAGGAGAGAGACTGAGGGTAGGAGATGGATAGAGAAGGATCTTCTGTGGTGTGTGTGTGTGCAGAAGGGGAATATTATGAGAAACTGAAGGCCCAATGATAAATGGAGAGAGGGGGGGGGGGCAGAAGGAGAGGGAGTAAAGGGGTAGAAGATAGAGATGGAATGAGGGAGGGAGGAAGAGCAGTGGAAGAGGGGGGATGGAGAGATAGAGAGAGAGAACTGATGGAGAGAGACAGTCTTGTTATAGAGTCTACTGACTGGGGGACAGGAATGGATGGCGAACGCTGCAGGGAGGAAACATTCTCATGATAGCATCATGTGCTGCTGCAGTGAACAATGGCCGCTCTATGGACTCTCTCTCCATTCTTTCTATCTATCTATCTCTCACACACTCTTTCTCTCTCGCTCCCTCTCCAAACACAGTCACGCTGTCCTCATGCCAAGAAGTGACCAAGTTATTACATTCATTGAAATAACAACCCCCCCCCCCCCTCAAAAAAACTGAAAATATTAAATGCTGTTGTTGTTGGATGAAAATCATCGAATCGCCAGTGGTGGAAGATATTCCTTTATTAATCCCCTTGGGGAAATTCGTGAGAAGAAGTACACAGTTCCTTTCAAATTCTACTTAAGTAAAAGTAGAGAAGTATTTGCTATTGAATGTACTCAAGTATCTATTCTACATGACGTTTGTGTATTCCAGTGCTTGGGAGCATTCAATCCTCGATCCATTGACCTCTAAAGGTTATGTTAAAGTGGTATGTGGTCCAGTTATGCTGCTCTGATTAAAGGTTATGTTAAAGTGGTATGTGGTCCAGTTATGCTGCTCTGATTAAAGGTTATGTTAAAGTGGTATGTGGTCCAGTTATGCTGCTCTGATTAAAGGTTATGTTAAAGTGGTATGTGGTCCAGTTATGCTGCTCTGATTAAAGGTTCTGTTAAAGTGGTATGTGGTCCAGTTATGCTGCTCTGATTAAAGGTTATGTTAAAGTGGTATGTGGTCCAGTTATGCTGCTCTGATTAAAGGTTATGTTAAAGTGGTATGTGGTCCAGTTATGCTGCTCTGATTAAAGGTTATGTTAAAGTGGTATGTGGTCCAGTTATGCTGCTCTGATTCCGTCCTCCTGAAGTTGACAGGCTTCAACTGTGAACATATATAATCTTCATCAATTGTTGCCATGTTTCCTATGCAAAAGCTTTAAAAAACCAATAACTGATGGGTTCAGCAGATAAATGTAGTGGAGTAAAAAGTACAATATTTCCTTTGAAATGTAGTAAAAGTATAAAGTTCCCTAAAATTTAAATACTCACGTAAAGTACAAGTAGCTAGAAATTGTACTTAAGCACAGGATATTACTATGGTTTTGATTGATTGATCATCTATTATTGGACACTATTTGGCTGGTCTGTGGTGTCATGTGCCTTGTTCTTCACTACGTGTTAGTTTGGCAGGGGGGAGGGGCACTGGGGCAGGAGAGAGCTATAATGGCAGACCAGGAAATTAAAAGGTGAATTGAACTAATCAATTCTGATTCGACTCTCTACTCTACTCTAAGATAAGATATTCCTTTATTGATCCCCTTGGGGAAATTCGGTATCATAGCAGCATGGGGGAGGCGGGAGGGGAGGTACAGGTAGTAGAAGACATACAGGTACAGGTCACAGAATTATAGTACAGTGGAGAAGTAAAAATTTAAATAGAATAAAAAGGCAGTGTAAACAATATACAATATAATTAACTCTGGATAATGGGCAACAAGGTGCGAGATGAGGGTATGTATGCCCTCTCAGTTATTTTGCCCTACAATAAATATAGTTACAATATATAATCTAATCATTTAAATCTAATCTAATATATAATCTAAAAAAACGAAATGCTAGAATGCTAAATATATGCAATACATAATCTTATAATCCAATAGTCTAAATCTAATCTAATATATAATCTAAAAATGCTAAATGCTAAAATGCTAAATGATAAATATATGCAATATATAATCTAATAATCTAATAGTCTAAATCTAATCTAATATATAATCTAAAAATGCTAAATGCTTAAAAGCTCTGATGAAGTATACAATATTCACATACTAAGGTGTGGTATGCATACAGTAAGGTAAGTATATTGTCCTTTTTGGTGGGGGTCAGCTACTAGGTTCCTAGTAGTTGGATGTCTGGCAGCGGTCCCTGCTTACTGTTGTGGAGCTTGATGGCCGCTGGTATGAAGGACTGGCCGAGGTGGTTAGTTGAGTGTCGGGGGGGTATGAGTCTGTGACTGAACGTGCTTCTCATCTTGACTAGCTCGTCGTAGAGGGGGTGGGAGGGATTCTCCAGGATAGCAGCCAGCTTCCTTCTCATCCCCCTCTCTGCCACCACCTCTAGTCTGACCAGCTCGACTCCCACCACGGAGCTAGCCTTCCTCACCAGCTTGTTCAGTTTGTTGGTGTCCCTCGAGTTCTTGCCCCTCCGGAAGTCCACCACCAGCTCCTTGGTTTTACTGGTGTTGAGTTGGAGGTGGTTACTGTCGCTCCACCCCACAAAGCTCTCCACCAGGGCTCTATACTCCTCCTCATCATTGTCGGTGATGTAGCTTACGATGGAGGAGTCGTCTGAGAACTGCAGGTGGCCCCCGCTTGAGTTGTGGCAGAAGTCTGAGGTATAGAGGGTGAAGAGGACGGGTGACATCACATTTCCTTGGGGGTGCCGGTGTTGCTCACCAGTATGTCAGATTGACTGTCCTATAGTCTGTCAGTGAGGTAGTCCTTGATCCAGGCCAAAATAATCAAATCTGTTGAAAGAATCTGATCCTTTTTGTGGTTCTATCAAAATGATTTGACACCGTTGATCACAAACATTATGTAATATTGGATTGGTATAGGTAGAAACACACACAATCCAAATCAGCTCAGTTCTGAAGAGCCATGTGGATGGTGGACTATTATCTGTCATTATTCAGGGTGTGTCTGTATTTCCTCAATGAAATTACACTCCCCCCTTTGTGTGTGTGAGCCTGTGCGTGTAAGTGTGTAAGCTTCAAGACCACACAGACATACTCACTCTCACTCTCATATACACACACACACACACACACACACACACACACACACACACACACACACACAATGCAAATCAGCTCAGTTCTGAAGAGCCATGTGAATGGTGGACTATTATCTGTCATTATTCAGGGTGTGTCTATATTTCCTCAATGAAATTACACTCCCCCCTGTTTGTGTGTGAGTGTGGGGGGGGGGTGTAAGTGTGTAAGCCTCAACACCACACAGACACACACACACACACACTAGAACAAAAAATTATGAGGAATAGTCCAGACACCCTAATTCAGACACAAAGGGAAGAGATTTCAATGCCATCCCATCATCCTTTGCTCCTTTGGATCTCTGGTGGGAGTTGGGATACACCTGACAACACTCCTATGAAACCAGATTCCCGGGAATTCTGCCATTACGAGTGCTGGGAACACAAAAAGGGGCGTCAACTTGGAAGGTTGGTTATGGAGGCCACTTTGTATTTGAAAGGTTGCTGGTGTGATCCCTGGTACAAAAAGTGCCAAACACTGTGAAATGCCTCTGTCTCTGACCATGTGCATAGCCTACTTATATCAGTCTCAACACTGTTGAGGTGCCTCTGACCATGTGCATAGTAGGGCTGACCTTCGAATATTTTTTTGGAATTCGAAGCTTCGGGGCCGAGATTCGATTTTAATTCGAAGCATCGAGATAAAAAAAAAATAATAATTTTTTATTTTATGTTGTGGGGCTTGTACAGCACTTTGTTCAACTTTGTCAGTGCTGTAAAGTTTAAACATTTTTAAATCTTAGACAAATGAAACACTTTCATGAAATATTGTAAGCCGTCATTTGAGGCTTTAGAAAAGCAGCACAATGAACACAAATCTGTCAGTGCCGAGTCCGACCTCATCTTAAATAACAAACAGCATTGCTTGTTGTAGTTAACAAAAAGAGGCAGAGTTGATTTTGCAAAAAAATAAACAAAAGAAAAAAAAAATCTTTTTAATATACCGGTATTTAAAACAGCCCTAGTGCATAGCCTACTTATATGAGAGTCTCAACACTGTTGACGTGCCGTCTGACCATGTGCATAGTTGGGGTGTTAGGGCAGCACGGTGGCACAGTGATTAGCACTGTCGCCTCACAGCAATAAGGTCCTGGGTTCAAATCCCAGCTGGGGGCCTTTCTGTGTGTGGCGCCTGCATGTTCTCCCTGTGTTTCCTCCCACACCAGACATGTACAGTATGCTAGCCTTCCTCCCGCCACTTCCCTCGACTGCCATTACAACTGGAGTTGGTCCCCGGGCGCCACACTGTGTGGCTGCTGCCCCATTGCTCCTAGATAGTTAGGATGCAGAGGAAGAATATCCCCAAGGGGATTAATAACAGTACAACTTATATCATAACGATGAGGCGGATCACCGTGGTAGCTTTGAATGTAACACCAAACTACATTTCGTCAGTGCATGTGATGTGATTTTATGTATTATATTAAGAGTAAAATTATAAATGAAATGGTCATGTGAGTTCTAAAGACGTTTTAAATGAATAACCTTAATCTCGGCTAGAAAATCCTGGAGCTGCTCATAGCGGCGTTAAGTTTTGTTTTGCAAAAGTGAGGGATGGGGGGGGGGGGGTGCTGAGCCCCCCAAAAAGTATGGGAGGTGAGCGGGTGCCATGGTAACCGAGGACTCTGTCAGAAACCAAAGGACGGCGCACACGTAGCAGCTTAACAATGATGTTATGTGTGACAGACGCTCAGATACGGATGACGGGGTCAGGTCTCGTTAGTCCCCACGTTATCAAGATGCCGGCAGAGTGAACCAACTTCTCTAAACAGACGTTGCTTATTATGCTTAGCAAACTGCTGTCGTGAGACAACTGTAGATAAAAAAAAATGCTAGAACCAATGTTGTGTATCTTCCCTTCTATATAAAAATAACAATTATATCATGCATGAGCATTTCTGAACGGGCACTTAGGACGGCTACCATAGCACCGTTGATGATCTCATCATGGAAATGAGACCTGTTTTGTTATAAGACTCACAAAGCTGATGTGTTGCCAAGGAAAAGACAACTTGAGGCAAACTGGGAAAACACAATCGCTGCTCAACAAAATACTCAACTGTTTCAACATCACCTGAGTATGTGAACAAGAACATACTGTACAAGCACATGGCAGACACACACACACACACACACACACACACACACACACACACACACACACACACACACACACACACACACACACACACACACTAATAGTGTATACTTGTGGGACATTTGGACAGCACAAGATAGTGAAAACATAGATCACAGACAGACAGACAGACAGACAGACAGACAGACAGACAGACAGACAGACAGACAGACAGACAGACAGACAGACAGACAGACAGACAGACAGACAGACAGACAGACAGACAGACAGACAGACAGACAGACAGACAGACAGAAGGACAGACTGAACGGTCCTCTCCTTCCTTCCCTCCTTCTCTCCCGCCACCCTCCCCTCATCTAATCCCCCTCTCCAATTTCAGTTTCCTGGCAGATCAGAGAGATTATTATGGCCTGGGAAGACCAGGTTCCCACGGCGACAGATAAGGTTCCGAAGACACACCCTGCCTATCTGAGAGAGACAGAGAGGAGAGAGAGACCATGCTTTTGTGTGTGTGTGTGTGTGTGTGTGTGTGTGTGTGTGTGTGTGTGTGTGTGTGTGTGTGTGTGTGTGTGTGTGTGTGTGGTGTGTGTGTGTGTGTGTGTGTGTGTGTGTGTGTGTGTGTGTGTGTGTGTGTGTGTGTCTCTGAGGGCAGAGTGTTATCCTGACCCTATTGTCCAGTCCTGCATTTCAACATAAAATACTTTATTAATTCTCATTTCCTAAATGTCCTAAAGGAATGTATGAAACAATGTTCTTACTGCAAGTATTATAAGTGAGAAGTCAAGTAAGTAAGTAAGTAAGTTACTTACCATGGCCAACCACATTCCACTCTATGCCCTGGTATGTATGTGATAAATAAACCTCTTGAATCTTGAAAAGAGCACAGCTACTCTGAGGTCAGTTAATCATGAGTATACAGTATAAAAAAGTAAGCAACCAAGTGCTTACTACATGCCTATTGTAAGTGAGCAATTGCATAAATAAGTAAGCAACCAACTTAACTGGTGTGTCTGCATGTGTCAATATAGTATGTGTGCATGTGTTTGTTTGTTTGTGTGTATGTATGTGCTTGTGTATGCAAGTGAGTGAGTGTGTGCGTGCGTACGTACGTGTGTATGTATGCACACTTTTGCGGAGGGGGGGCTCTAAATGAGGACCAGGCGAGGGGGACCAAGGGAGTCTACAGACACAATGATGATCTAGCGCTTGGAAGAATGCAGTGACATAACAACATAAATATTCCACTGTTTATCTGATAAGCTGATACGCAGGGTCGAGAGGAGAGGAGGAGGAGATGAGAGGAGAGGAGAAAAGGAGAGGAGGAGGAGAGAGGAGAGGAGAAAAGAGGAGGAAAAGAGGAGAGGAGAGGAGAGAAGAGAAAAGAGGAGAAGAGAGGAGATGAGATGAGAAGAGAGAAGAGAGGAGAAGATAAGAGAAGAGGACAGGAGAAGAGAAGAGAAGAGAAGAGAAGAGAAGAGAAGAGAAGAGAAGAGAAGAGAAGAGAAGAGAAGAGAAGAGAAGAGAAGAGAAGGGGGTAGAGAGGGTTTTTAAGGTGTTTTAAGAGGCCCACCTGATCTATCAGAGACTGAGAGTCCTAACAACGGGAACAGTTATTTTCACCTCGAGCCATGACTCTTATTAAAGGAACACACCAACATTATGGGAAATGCACTTACCATCTTCTCCAGAGTCAAAAATACATGACTCTGATCATGATCGAAATAGGAACGGTATCTACGATAGAAATTGGTACCAATTTCCTGTCTGTGCGTTCAGTAGAAAAAGCTATCCGACTGCAAGCTATCCTTAGCACAAATGAATGGAAGCGTATACGGACCGGCTAGGAAGCAGAGAGGACATTGATGTGTATCTTCTCATATGACTCTTGAGAAGACAAGAGAGCGCATTTCCCATAATGTTGGCGTGTTCCTTCAGCTCATTCGGGGGCCAAACCCGAGATAAGTCGGGTTAACTCGCCATGCGCTGGGCGCCAGACCCGAGATTTCTCTGGTTTTGGTCGTTATTTCTTTTATTCGATATTTCCCTTCATAATTCATCCATCCAGCCTGATGTTATCATTGGGAATGGGTCTGAGATCGCAATCGTCCAATACCGCCGCCTAACGCCTTGCGGGCGCTATTGCACTCCATTTGAAACCATGTGGCTTGTTGTCTGGGCCGAGCTGCGTTGTGCGGGCGGGGTCTAAATACTCCGGCAAGAGAAGCGGTTATAACTGATTACTGACTGAGGGTAACGCCCCCCCCCCCGTTCATGTTCAATGCTGGATTACGTTGGAAACACGATCGCGATCAGTAATTTGAATGGCGATCAGATACTTGGATTATTCTTTTTGCAGTACATCATAGACAAGGTAAGGACTATATGTTATCAATCTTGCGTTGATCCGATAATTCCCCACGATCGGAGCGTGTGTCTGTAATGTACTGTGTAGCGTATTCTGTTGGTGGCGATCGAAGCATAGAAAAACGACCCCCCCCCACCCTTTCATGCATGCAGGATGAAACAAAATACCGATAATCTAGCATTGATTTCAGATTGATTAATGATCCAGGCGAGAAATGGCACGATTTATAATGAAATGCAGTAAAACAGCTGTAAAAAGATGTGAATCCCTACCCACTTTCAAAACCGCTCTTAAAGAGCACCTACGGGAGGCTGCAATTCTAAACTGGACACCGCAAAGGTCCAACCCCCCCCCCCCCCCCCCCCCAAATAGACAGTCTCCTCCCCACCGTATGTATATTTTTTCTCCCACCCACCCACCCCCTCCTAATGTACAGTCTCCTCCCCATCATATGTATATAATCCCTGTTAGGATCTATGGGTAACTACTGTATATTTGCATATCGTATATGTCACAAATGTAACAGTACTATATACCTGTATGTCATGTATGTCCCTCCTATGCCATAAATGTCATGATGTCATGTATGTTGTGTATGTCATAAATGTCACTATGGGGACCCTGATGTAAACAAGACAAACGTCTTCCTCTGGTCTGCATCCCCTTAACAATTGTGTGTATTGAGCCGTACTGTATTGTACCCATTCTGCAATCTGTTAAATAAAGTTTTCATTCATTCATTCATTCATTCATTCATTCATTCATTCATTCATTCATTCATTCACCTTTCAACTGCCACTCCTCCACCTTTGGATATATTCTGTAGAACTCTTGCATCACCACATCCTCAACTGCAACAGTTAAGTTTCTTAATTAAAAAGACTGTGTATAAACTGTACATCCTGTAAACACAAAGAAGTTATTCTTTCCAGTTCTTCTAATTCTCTGTATATTGTATTTATTAAGCACTACTTCTTAAGGTTGCACAATACACCGCTACTAGAAAAGTATTGCGAGACCCAACCGTTAAAAGTGAGGCATGGGAGAGGCGGAGCCCAAAACCCTCTCTCTCTCTCGCTCTCTCTCTCTCTCTCACTATATATATATATATATATATATATGGTATTGCCGTGGTACCGTTTTAGAACCAGTATTGTGATACTTAGGCTGATATCGGTGTCAAAGTCAAAATGTTGATATCGTGACAACACTACTACTTCTCAGATTCCACTTTTGACCTTCACCCCCTGCTGCATTTAATAATAATAATAATAATAATTTCTTAAATTTATATAGCGCCTTTCAGGAAACCCAAGGCGCTTAACAGAGGAGGGGGAGAAACTAAGGGGAAGGAAATCAGAGGAACAATTGGGTAAAAAGAGGGAAGTCAGGGAGAGTCATTAATATATTTGGTGAAGAGGTGAAATTTGAGTAGTGATTTGAAGGAGTCCAGGGATGTAGCGTTGCGGATGTGTGGAGGGAGGGAGTTCCAGAGGGTGGGTGCGGCAAACAGAGAAGGGTATTTTTCCAATACTGTACCTCCAACACTTCTCTCAAGTCAAGTCAAGTGTTCCTTTATTAAGTCTTCCTTTATTAAGCTCCTCATATAGGGGGTGGGAGGGGCCAGCTCCTCATAGAGGGGGTGGGAGGGGTTTTCCACTATAGTGTCCAGCTTCTCCCTCGTCCTCCTCTCTGCCACCACCTCTAGTTTGACCCGTTGGACTCCCACTACGGAGCTAGCCTTCCTCAGCAGCTTGTTCAGTTTGTTAGTGTGTCTTGAGGTGATGTTACTCCCCCAGCATACCACGGTGAAGAAGAGGACGCTGGCTCCCACAGACTGGTAAAACGACTGCAGCAGCATATTACACACGTTGAAAGTCTCCTCACGATTTCAAATTTTTTATTCTCAATTTATATTTTTTTATTTACATATTCGAAAGACGTTGTTTCTGTCCCGTTTGTGTGAGAAAACACCAAGCCTGATTCCTTAAATGTAGCCTACTTGTAATGAACCTCATCCTGAATACTGAGGTTACTTGGATTTTAGTTATTGAAGTCACAATATGAAATGACATTATGCTCATGTTTCACTATAGCACTATAGTGGTGGCGACACTTTTTTCAGATAAAACATGCGGTGGACCCAACGTGGCAGCACCTGTAAATACAGGATTTACACCGAGAGGCTACAGACTATTATCACAACCTTCAGCAGAATATCAATCAACACCTGTACCTTCCATCATACAGGATTTACACCATGTTTTAAGCACCAATCAAATGTACTTGTATAATAAAACACAACACCTTGGAGACAAGAACTAACGTAAGCGGTAAGCCTACCTTATGCGATGAGAAAATATTTCACCATGTGGCTGGTCGCATGTCTCCCCATAAAGCTGTATCTGTAACGTTGTTGAACCAGTCCTCCTGTATTTATAATCCATCTCAGGTCCTGGTTGCAGGGTGTTCATGTTCACTCAGGTTGAGTTGAGGTGGAGCCTGTCGGCCTCGTCCTGCTCGTCAGCCTCTTCACGTGACGTCAGGAGGGAGCCCACAGGTTGGTTGGGTGACGCCGGTGCGGCGGAAGCAGGAAGTAGCGGGGGCAGCGTGAGCCTCCCACGCGTTACTCCTCGCCACTGAGAGTTCGAGCTGCTGCGGTGAAAAGATGCGACAGGCTGCCTCCTCGTGTACCGGAGGGGACACGTGATGTAAGGCTTCTGTCCTCACTACAGCCGACCAGTGGGAGGCATGGTCTAGCAACGTTCAAGACAGGGGAGGGAAGAATTGGATACTACGAAATTTGGATGGGAGAAAAATAGAAAAATGGGGAGAAAAAGTGGATAAAAAAAAGATAAGTTACTCGGTATGTTTTTCAGAAGTAGTTTCTAAAGTATGTTTTTCTAATTATTATTATTATTATTATTATTATTATGATCGATTATTGCAACGCTCTCCTCACCGGCCTTCCCACCAAACTCCTCAACAGACTACAAATGATCCAAAACTCTGCTGCCAGGATCACCACCCGCACCAACTCATCGCCCCTGTCCTCATTCATCCTGTCCTCATTCAACTACACTGGCTCCCTGTGCACTACCGGATCCACTTCAAAAACCTCCTACTCACCTTCAAAGCCCTCCACAATCTAGCCCCCATCTACATCACTGACCTCCTCCAGGAATACACCCCCTCCCGCACCCTGCGCTCATCCTCTACTGGACTCCTATCCATCCCCAGCCCACGCCTCGGCACCATGGGTGCCCGAGCTTTCAGCTGCTCGGCTCCCAGACTCTGGAACTCCCTGCCCCCACATGTTCGACAGTCTGACTCCCTATCATCATTCAAATCTCAACTGAAAACCCACCTGTTCAAACTCGCATATTCACTATAACCTCTGTCACTGTCCTATACCCCCTGCTGTTTGTTTGTTTTGTTATTTTAACTTCACTGTTCTTATACTTCCTGTTGTTTGTTTTATTTTTAACCTCGACTTTTAACTGCCTTGCTGTGTTTTTTCTTTATGATCTGTAAGGTGACCTTGGGTGTCGTGAAAGGCGCCACCAAATAAAATTTATTATTATTATTAAAGTAGTTACTAAAGTATGTTTTTTTAAAGTAGTTTCTAATGTATGTTTTTCTAAAGTAGTTTCTAAAGTATGTTTTTTACGTTTTTTTAAAGTAGCTCGTCCTTCTATCCTTTTGTTAAAAATAATACTTCAGCTGCTCCACCGTCTGTGATCCATGTTTGTTGAGCTAAACTTTTACGTCTCCTTTGTTTTTCTCGTAAACGTTCACATTGTTTCTATTTACACATTGTACAGTATGTTCTCTTATCGTGCAAACAGACTTTTCTCAAAGTGTTCTCATTCATTACATGTATTTGTGTACGCTATTTTTCAGAACTTTTTTAACTAATTTAACTTTTGAAAAGTGGTCGGGACAAAAGGGGGAGTTGACCTCATCTCAAGCCCCGCCCTATTTTCTTGATTATCCAATCACAACTGTTTGGAGGATCCCTCGGACAAACAGTCAATTAGCTTTGGCGACCGTCATTTGTTTTCATTCTATTTAAAGCAACATCAAATTGTCGCACATGGAACCGGGGGGACAGCAACAAAAACAGAGAAAAGGGGAGAGAGATACACACACAGAAAGAAAGACATGATAAGAGAGAAACAGAGAGATAAAGAAAGCAAAAGACACAGAGAAAGATAGATAGATAAGAGAGTCAGAGGGAGAAAAGTGGAGGAGACGTGTGTGTTTATAGAGTGTCCGTCCTCCCTGGATTGCCACCCAATCCCGTGGGGCTCTGATGGCCCACGTCCTGCCTTTGGACCTATCAGAGTGCAGTGTAGTGCGACCCCCCCCCCCTCTGCTCAGCCTCGCCATCATCTGATAAAACATTCCAACGTGAGCATACATAGAAGGGACACGACGACCTAACCCACTGATTCAGGACCATGTCCAGGAGTGTACACGAGACATCTAATCACAGCCAGGACAGACCCACTGGTGTCATGGGACTGAACCAACAACCTTTGGTTTGTTATTATTAGTCAGCATCTCTGCCTCCAGGCCAACCTGCTGCTCAACAGAACATGAGCCCTTATAGGAAAAGGCTTGGCCATATTTCCAGTTCCATCAATTCCAGCACGAGAATCGTCTTCTATGTCTTCAGCTATTTTGGAAATGTTTGGTATGGACAGTTTGGTCATGGACAGAAGGAGTATGTGTTTAGGCTTCGTCAGTGTCGGAAAGCAACAGAGATGTACTATGATACCAGCCACCCAGTTTAACAGCTCACAGAATACACCTATAGTCGTTAGCCCCTCTAACTCTTGGCAAGGAGGGTAATAATGGAGGAGATGTCACTGCCGTCAACACTCCACCAGTGCAATCTGAGCATGTGCAGTATTGGGTGACTTACTGACTTAGCCTCCAATATAATGGCCTTGACTCTAGCGTAGAAGTACTAACATGGAACAAGAGTCGTTCTACACAGCTTTCCAGCGAGGACTGGCTTTCATTCTGCCCTCTCTATGATACCATTATTATGACGGAGCCCCAAGGGATGCTGGGATAGCTCCGGGAAGGAAGTAGAAATCCATCTGCACAAGGAGACAGCGACATCTGGGGAGCGATGGAGGACATAAGGCGCGGAGCCGCGTCACGGTGATAGAATTTAAGGATTCTGGACACCAGCCTCACAAAGACCTCCATCTCCATATGGTCCCTATTAACCAAATTTTTTTTTATTATAACTAGCAAAGACAATTTACTCAAGCTTGAAAAATATCAACCATAGTCAAGTCCCAACCTCCTGATGGATTCTATTGAACTGGAATGAGTCTTGATAACCTCATTATCCTATTCCCTCATAGGCTATGTATAAAAATAAGAGCAAATACAAAGTACAACGAGTAGCTACCACCCAACTACCTGTACTTTGCATTCATTAAAGGTGCTGTAAGTGGTATTCTTTTGTTAAGATACATGTTAAATAGCTCCACATTCTGACAGCCATCACTGGTATAAAGTGTTCGGTCAGTAATATGGATCTCCCAGTTCCTCCACTACTTTATCCAATCAGGCAGATTATTTATTTTACTTGTTTCAAGCACATATTTGTTTTTATTTCTTATTTTTTTCAGACCATTTTTGCAGGGTGGAATTCTCTCTCCTGAGTGATTACCAGAACATTTATTTTGTGTTTACTGCAGAGCAGAGGGACTGAGATACCCATATATTACTGACCAATATGATCAGTGATAGGTGTACCTCATCCCATTTCTGCTTTGCACTATATAGTACTGTACATTAGTACACTGCATAGTATTGTATATTATATGGTAACTCAGTTACGTCTATTCTGCATCGAACATTGTACATATGTCTATACTGAACACTGTGACCTCATTTTCTACTTCTAAATTACATGCTATACTATGTTATTTGATACTATCTTGTCTAGCACAGTCTCTGGAGCGAAACAGTAAGAAGCATTTTGTATGAAAGTATTCTGTACTTCTGTATGACAACTATTAAAGAAACTTGAAACTTGAAACTTGAGGTGTCAGACTGTAGAGCTATTATTTTAACATGTAGACCGCTTATTTTAAGAAAGAAAATACAACTTACAGCACCTTTAAATAAATAAAGTGTCTCAATACAATTGAACAGGAAATAAGCCAAAACAATGTGAGTCATAAGAGGGTACAAAGCACATTGCTTTGAGAGTTGCTTTTATAGCTGCGTGGTTGTTGATCCTCTGTAATCCTTCAGTCTTCCAACATGAGGCAGACCAGTGCTGAGTTGACAGATGCTTATCAACTGTAGTAGTAACATTATAATGCCTAGTGGTAACATTATAATGCCTATGCCGTCCTAATACACTACACTACCGCTGTTAAAATATCTGGTTGTTTCTATCTATTGATCTGTGGCGTTTGCTTTATTGGTCTCCCTACAGGACAGAAATGTGTGCTTGAAAGGGATATTTAACTTTAGTAGAAGTTGTCAAAACCTCTATCTCTATCTTAAGTAATCTATAAATAAGCTAGCGACCTGGGCGGCTACGTGGTGCAGTGGGCAAGGCGCTCACCACGAATACTGGAGACGCTGGGTTCGCCTGTTCAAGCCCAGCGCTCCACATTGCTTTCAGTTTAGCTGGTCGTCCGTACTAAATTACTAATACACATTGGCAGTATTAGGGGGTGGGAAACTGATGGGTGGGGATCGGGCGTTGTGGACAGCGACTCCTACAGGTCAGTTGGTGCGCCTGCGCAGTAGAATCAGGAAGCGATGGGGGCGGTGCCCCTCCAAAGCGCAGACCCCTGACGCTGAAAGATCGCGCCGCGCAGGTGAAAAGATGCGACTGCTGTTACCTCGAGTATCGGAGGGGACTCGTGCTATGTATGACTTAGTCCACATTGCAGCCGGCTTGTGGGAGGCAAGAAACAGCGTTCAAGACAGGGGAGGGTTGAATTGGATGATACGAAATTGGGATGGGAGAAAAATAGAAAATGGGAGAAAAAGTGTTTAAAAAAAAAGAAAATAAGCTAGCGACCTGTCAACACCACCATTCCTCCGGCTGCTCGTTCACTTCCATTCATTTCTAAATATCATACTTCTGAAGCATAAACAAATTTGTATAGTTCTGTTCTGTACTTGTTGTACAGAACTTGTAAGTCGATTTGGATAAAAGCATCAGTTAAATTACATAAATGTAAATGTAAATGTAGTATTCTGCGTAGTATATGTCAAAGGTACTTTTCTAGCTAATGTTGTCATTTTCAAATGATCAGTAAAGGAACTATTTCTCACTTGAGGTGCAGTTTGACCAACTTCTCACAGAATGTTTCGAATCTGCCCTCCAACAAGGCAGCACATAACCATGGGAACCACTCCCCAAACATTCCATGCAAGGCAAAGATACACAGTGCTCAAACCTACAACAAATTGGCCGAATCTGCTTTTATTTCATCAAAGGTAATAAATCTGTAAAGACACATCAAATGCCAAAACAAACACGTACCTTTAACTCAAAAGTGTCTGTTTTATTGAAATCTTCATAGCAGTAGTTTGTTTATACTTCAGAAATATGATATTTAAGGGTGGCTAGGTGGTGTAGTGGGCAAGGCGCTCGCCACCAATGCAGGAGACGCTGAGTTCGAGCCCAGCTCTCCGCATTGCTATCAGCTTGGCTGGTCGTTCATACTAACACAATTGGCAGTATTAGGGGTGGGAAAGCTGATGGGTGGGGATCGGACGTTGTGGACAGCGACTCCTACAGGTCGGTTGGTGCACCTGCGCAGCAGAATCAGGAAGCGACGGGGGCGGCGTGTCCCTCCCACGCAGACCCCCGACGCTGAGAGATCGCGCTGTGCAGGTGAAAAGATGCGACGGCTGCTTCCTAGAGTACCGGAGGGGACACGTGATGTGGGGCTTAGTCCACATTGCAGCCGGCTTGTGGGAGGCGTGGCCTAACAGCGTTCGAGACAGGGGAGGGTAGAATTGGACGATACGAAATTGGGATGGGAGAAAAATAGAAAATGGGAGAAAAAAGTAGATAAAAAATATATATATATATGATATTTAAGACTTGGTCCCCAAAATTAAATGGAAGTGAATGAGGAGCCGGACACCTGGGAGGAATGGTGGTGTTGACAACAGGGACAGCAGTGGTCGCTATCTTACTTGCTAATTACTTTAGATAGATGTAAGAGGTTGCTGTTTTTCTAGTTCACTTTAGTTCTACTAAAGTGAAATGTCCCTTTAAGTTTATAGATGTCTATGAAAGTGCCATGTATAGTGTTAAAAAGTCCTGAAAAACAAACTTCAGACAGCTCAAAACAAATTAATGAGAGTAGTCCTTAAACTACCTCCACACACTCACCTAGGGCCAACTTTCTTTAGGCAACTAAACTGGCTTCCGGTCAATAAAAGCGTAATTCACATCAAATTAGGTCTCACACACAAGATAGTTCAAAATACATGTCCGAAATATCTATCTAATTATTTTAATCGATTCCGTGACAATCATTCATACTCCACTAGAAGGAGCAGTACGGATTTTATTCTGCCAAAATGTTACTCCCTAATGGGCACAAATACTTTTTTATATTCTGCAGCACTGGAGTGGAACAAGCTTCCAGTGGCCCTGAAAAACATCGAAGAGGGGGGAAGTTTTAGACGTGCCACAAAGAAATGGCTAGCCAGTGAAGTATAGAATAGCCATAGGAAGGAGAGGGTAGGGAGTGTTTTTTGTATGGGGTTGCTATTATGTTTTATTCTCTGTTTTTTATTATGATGATCTATGTTTTATTATGATGCTCTATGTTTTATTATGATGCTCTATGTTTTATTATGATGCTCTGTTTTAGTATGTTTTATTATGATGCTCTATGTTTTATGATGTCTATCCATGTCCAAAATCAGGGACCATGATGGAAATAAGTGCTTGCACTTTCTCATGTTTTTATCCCTTGGATGCTGTCTTTTACTCCACAATAAAAATCAATCAATCAATCAATCAATCAATCAATTAAAGTACAGTTCCAGTCTTTTAAAATGCTCAAGGTTATGCTGCAATTCATCAGATGTCACAAAAGTAAGACAAAAGACAAAAGTATGTATACAACGATGGGTGCTTTCACATAATAGTCCTTTTTAAAACGAACCAAACTCAGTCCTCCTGTGTCCAATGTGTTCACTATCATCCTCTATTTTGAAAGAGAACTCTGATCCTTTTCTGGTTCTCTGCAGCTCTGATGAGATCCCAGCCCACGTTCTGGTCGTCACACCTACATATTTCTTCACAACTCAAGAGCCTTCATGGCTGTTATGGACGGCAGTCGTGAGTCATTCATGATGTTAAAAGGAGATAATATCAACATCATTAGAGGCTAAAAGGGAGGTTTGTTATCAGTGACGGCTGGGTTGTTACTCAAACAAAGTAGGCCTAATGCATTTTGCACATTACTTGTTACTTCTCTTAAAGGTCTTCCTCTACATATACTACTCCCTGGGGAAAGTAATTAGGTACACTACTTATGTTGTTACATTACTTTTGCGTTACATCTAACAGAACTATTTACCTAGCTGTCTGCGATGAGGGCAGAGGTTTGTTGCGCCAGGTTTTGCATGTGCGTTGGTTGAAAATAGAAACACTTGGCACTCATTTAGCTGATGCTTTTATCCAAAGTGACTTACAAGTTCTGTATACAAGTCAGCAGGAAGGGTACAAGTCTGGCAGCTAAGGGTACAGCTACATATTAGCATAGTACAGTAGGTAGTAATATAGGCATGGTAGATTCCTTAGTAGCAGAGTGTAATAGTAAAAGACATAATAGTCAAAGGTTATTTATTTTATTTTAAATATTGATTGAAGAAGTGTGTTTTTAGTCGATGATGGAAAAATTGGATGGGTTTCGGCTGTCCTGACTGTGGTGGGAAGTCCGGTCCACCATTGTGGAGCTTTAAGAATTTTAAGCTTCAACACAACTAGGAGGGGATGAAAGCAATCGGTAAATTAGAATGTTTCATTTCGCCATTTGCTTATTTCATTTAATAAAATTTCATACCTTTATTTCAACTCGTAAGACACAAAGGTTACCCTAACTTACAGCAACGACAAGCTTACAAAAGACATTTTCATTCATATAGGCACAATAAATAAGAATAACAATAAAAATAAATCTGCTAAGACAAGTTACAAGTCGACACACAATGGTCAGAGATTATACTTTTAAATGCAGCAAAAGAAGGAAGAAACTTCAGCTTCAGAGTCAGTTGGAGGGCATTCCAGGTGTTCAACGGAAAAAGCAGTTTTTCCTAGTTCAGAGCAAACTCGAGGAACCCTAAGAGTCCTTTGAACGTGTAGAATAGGTTCTAAGATTCCATTCCAACAGTGTTGTGATGTAAGAGGGAAGTTTACCAATAAGGGCTTTCAAAATAAACAAATACCAATGATAGTTAGTTACGCCTTTCCTTTCAACCAGAGAAGGCCATCCAACCTTTTCATAAAGGCCACAGTGGTGGGTATCATATCTGTCACCAGTAATAAATCTGAGAGCAGAATGATAGACCGAGTCCAGCGGTTTAAGAGTTGAAGCCGCAGCATGCCTATAAATCACATTACCATAGCCCAAAATTGATAAGAAAACAGCTTCAACAATCCTCTTTCTACTAATCATGGGAAAGATGGATCTATTTCTGCACAGGAAGCCAATTTTCTGTCACAGCTTGGAAGCAAGAATATCCACATGGAACTTAAATGAAAATTTCTCATCGACTGACAAGCCAAGATATTTATACTCTGTGACTCTCTCAATGTTAGAACCGCTTACAGTAGATCTAGGCTACTGTATGTACTTATCTGGCTATATCAACATTTCTTGCTCTGGAGAACAGCACAAACGTAAGTTTTACTAGTGTAACTGAGGGGTACAATTCCCTGACTGTATTGATAAGTATGGTATCATTAAACCACTACCGCTTTATGTACTTTAATTACTGGCCATACAGTACACGATATCTAAGTATGATGAACACTTTCCCACATATGAAATCAGGTCCACACAAAGGTATAAGTCAAATATTTAATATATAGCAAAAGGTACATATAATAGTTACTTATTACATTTATGATTTTAATGCACTTGTAAGGCAAATGAGTACTCGTAGGCAAATCAACACTGAATGTCCAATCTCTGGTTACACAGGAAGCAAGTATACAACCTGGCTCTTAGGGAATTATAGCGATGGTCACTTAATGATTATAGCTGGATAATATACTGAAGGGGTCCCGCCGGTTGTAAGCCAGTAGGGGGGGTAGGAGAGCCGTCGGCTGTATCCCGTCTGGTCAACGATTTCTAGGGAGAGTTCAGGTACAGAACACAGTGCCCGTAGAACCTTGATCCACAGATGAATACACTTGGGCTCTCTTGTAGACGATAGCTGTAGCTGTCGGTCCACAACGAAGAAGAAGCGAGGCGACCTCAGTCTGGTCTGAGCGCCGTCTCACCTTGGCTCCTCTCGGGGTAAATCCAACACTCACCGGTGTTGGCGATTATCCGCTCCACAAATCAAAGTACCAAAGCAAATAGATATTCCATGCCGTATAGGGCTCAGCAGTCGTCGGGGTAGGTAATCCAATGTGCAGGTCCACTCGTCCTCGCCTAGAACTCCTCGGATGAAAGCACCACGTGTGGTCTGCCCAACCTGGTTAAGACTCTAGATAACGCGAGGAAGCGATGGGGGTGCTGCTCACTTTAGAACTCTAACCGTACGATGCACCATACATAATAGACTATTATTACTTAATAGAAATACGGTGCCAAACTCTGGCAATTCAGCTATTAATTCGCACAAGGTCTCACTGCTATTCTAAGGCCAAACAGGCCGTACTACACCGCACGCGGTATCGTGGGGTGAGGCTTCACGTCTTGTTACTTAGTTGGGTAGAAGGGTAAAGGACTAAGAGGAATTCTACATTTCTTGCGCCATATTTATATGCACAGTGGACAAGTAGTGCCGCTCTGCTTTCGGTAGCCGTATTCCTGCGCGGAGCTGAGGCTAGTAAGGGCATGTCTCGTCGGTACCTATGAACTTGAACGCCAGGGGCTTGTCCCTGGCGCCTGGTCCTTTTGTCCAATAAGAGAATGAACTATTATGGGCTGCAGTAGAATAAAGGGATATTCCGTGTATATGTACAAGGAATATACAAGGGATATCAGACGATATACAAATACTATTAAATATATATCCATAAATAAATATATATATTCGGTTTAATCTGATCCTTCACAACAACTAGCATTGAGGACTCATTTAAGATTGATAAAAGAAAGAACATTAAAAGAAAGCTGCAAGTTCTCAGTGGCCAACTGACCAGTGGCAGCGATACAGTACACAATAGTGTCAATGAGCAGCTTCCCTGAGTGAACCCCCCCCCCCCGGCAAATGACCCGAGCGTGCTTGGTGTTCACGACACACGCATGAAAGGCACCGCCAGAAAAACGGACTCGAAAGCAAACCGCTTTCAGACCACCTCCCGAGATGATGCTTCCGAGTCCAAAGAGAGTTCTATATATGGTCCGGAGTTGGTTCGGAGCGTTCACGTAACGTTCACATAATGCTTGAAACACAGAGTTCACTGGAGAGGACTGAAATGTGTGAAAACACCCTTTAACCAGCTACGATAACAGCAGCTATCAACACGCAGAGAGCGGTGCCACATAACACCTGACAAACATCTGTAACGCACAGCGCATTAGCACTCCATGATCTGATGAAGAATAGCGAGGATTCTATTTTTGCATTAGATCAAAGGTGTCCACGTTTTTTGGGTGTTCTGTTCCTGATTCAAACCCCGCAGGACAGGGAAAGCATTCATCAACCGCTCTCTCCCTCCAACACACAGAAGAAAAGAAAAAGTGTTTGTTAGTTTTCCACATTCCTCTCTTCTCTCCTTGTGTCACAGTTCCATAGTTTCTCCACCTTATTAGGCTGAGTCAGACACAAGTAGAACAGATATATTTATAGACCGTATGTCAAAACGGACGGCCGCGCGGGTCTGTTTTTATACATGCAACACTTCAGAGAAAGTACCGGTAGGGAAGAGATAGAGAGAGAGAGGGAGGAGAGAGGGCCCAGGGGGAAGGAGGGAGTGAGGGAGAGATGGAGGGGTGGAGAGATGGAGGGGTGGAGAGATGGAGGGGTGGAGGGATGTAGGGGTGGAGGGATGTAGGGGTGGAGAGATGGAGGGATGGAGGGATGGAGATGGAGCAAGGAGGGAAGGAGCGATGGAGCAAGGAAGGAAGGAAGGAAGGAAGGAAGGGAGAGAAGTAATGGGATGGATGGAAGGATGGAAGGAGAGAAAGAGCAAAGAGGGATGAGGGGAAGGATAGAAGGAGCAATGAGGGATGAAGGGAAGGGTAGAAGGAGGGAAAGAGAGAAAGAACAAAGAGAGAAGGAGCAAAGAGGGATGAGGGGGAGGATAGAAGGAGGTAAGGAGAGAAAGAGCAAGCATGGATGGAGGGAAGGAGAGAAGGGGGACAGAGGGATGGATGGAAGGAGAGAAGGAGCAAGGAGGGATGGAGGTAAGGAGAGAAGGAGCAAGGAGGGATGGAGGGAAGGAGAGAAGGGGGAAAGAGGGATGGATGGAAGGAGAGAAGGAGCAAGGAGGGATGGAGGGAAGGAGAGAAGGAGCAAGGAGGGATGGAAGGAAGGAAGGAGAGAGGGAGGAAAGAGGGAAAGACAGACAGAGGGATGGAAAGACAAAGAAACCGAAAATGTGAGAGAGAGAGAGAGAGAGAGAGAGAGAGAGAGAGAGAGAGAGAGAGAGAGAGAGAGACATTACCCCTTTTATTGTGATGCAATTATTCCCTCTTTATTGGCATAAGCGTATAATCAACGTAATTTTTACTATTTCTAATTTAATGATAGTGTTTCTTCTTTGAATGACTGTCGTGGTCATTTGTATGCGGACGACACTATTGTGTACTCTATCGCTGACACTGTTCAGTTGGCCACTGAGAACTTGCAGCTTTCTTTTAATGTTCTTTCTCTTATCAATCTTAAATGAGTCCTCAATGCTAGTAAAACTTATGTTTATGCTGTTCTCCAGAGCAAGAAATGTTGATATAGCCAGATAAGTACAGTACATACAGTAGAGTCACCGAAATATCTTGGCTTGTTGTGAGTCGATTTTCATTTAAGTTCCATGTGGATATTCTTGCTTCCAAGCTGTGACAGAAAATTGGAGAGAGAGAGAGAGAGAGAGAGAGAGAGAGAGAGAGAGAGAGAGAGAGAGAGAGAGAGAGAGAGAGAGAGAGAGAGAGAGAGAGAGAGAGAGAGAGAGAGAGAAAAGCGATCACTGGTCATCATTAAAAAAAAGCACCAGGGATGGGGGTCAGGTGGCGTAGCGGAGATTGCGTTTGTCACCAACACCGGAGACGCTGGATTCGCCTGTTCGAATCCAGCTCAGCTTGGCTGGCCTCTCGCACTAATACAATTGCCGGTATTAGAGGGTGGGAAAGCTGAAGGGTGGGTCCTGGGCGTTGTGGACAGCGACCCCTACAGTTCGGTCGGGGCGCCTGCTCAGCAAGGGTAGGAACTAGGGAGAGATAGTGCGGCCTCCCACACGCTACACTCTCCCCGGTGAGAACCTGCGCGGCCAGGCTGGCCTGCCGGCTGGCTGCACATGTGTCAGAGGAAAGCATGTGACAGTCTCCGGTCTCTCGGACCAACAGTGGGAAAGTACGCAACAACCAGGAAGGGTGGGATGGGAGAAAAATCGGGAAAAAGAGGGGAAGAAAGATAATATATAAAAAAAAATAAAAAAGCACCAGGGCAACGATAAGCAGTTATGCCTTTAAATCAAAGTAGCAGTGTGATGGAGTCGACCTGGGCTTGACCTGGGAGCCAGTCACAGCCTTGTGCTGTAGGACACGCTTCCTGCCCACTCTGACTGACCCTAACGCATAAATTCTCTCTCACACACACACACACACACACACACACACACACACACACACACACACACACACACACACACACACACACACACACACACACACACACACACACACACCTACACACACACACACACACACACACACACACACACACATTGAGATGTGCACACATGGCTACTGTGATACACACAAGCACAATGCACTCACAAACACACGCACACACACACTGAGATGAGCATACATGGTTACTGAGATATACACACATACATACGAAAAAACTGACGCATGCACAGCACACACACATTCACAGATTAGCCCCTTCACACACACACACACACACACACACACACACACAAACCAGCGCCCACACACAGTGGAAGGATGTCCTATAGCAGCGGTGTCCGTGACAGCCACCAGATGACCACAGTAAACCTGTCACTTCCTCGTGTCAAACCTCTCTGTTTCCTCTTCCTGTGTGGGCAGGAAGAGGAAGTGAAGACATGACAAACAGGACAGAGGGGAGAAAGAGAGGACAACACAGAGATGGAAATAGATACGCCAATCTTTTGGCCGCTACCCCTAAACTGTCTACCTGTCTGTCTTTCTTCGCTGTCCCTTTCACACGTTCACATAAAGAGCAGCACACAGACATGGTCTGACTCAGAGAGAGAGAGAGAGAGAGAGAGAGAGAGAGAGAGAGAGAGAGAGAGAGAGAGAGAGAGAGAGAGAGAGCTCAGTAGCAATGCTAGGTGGCACATCCTGAGACACACACAGTGATCACACACACACACACACACGGCTACCTATACAATGATCATAACACACTATCCATACACTAGTCAGTCTACTGTACAAATATATGTATAGTGTGTACACACACGCTCACACACAGAGACAGCGATTGACCAAGATGCTAAAGAAAGCAAAAGGCCTTCCTTTATTCCTGAATCAGATGAGAATCATGCATGCACACACACACACACACACACACACACACACACACACACACACACACACACACACACACACACACACACACACACACACACACACACACACACACACACACACACACACACACACACACTCACTCAGTGTCTGTAGTACATGTAGTACAAATAATACACACTCAAGGGAAAAAACACTGGTCTACACACACACACAGTCAATATTATTACTCATTATACAACAGGTAGGTCCGATCACGCATTGTGATTGGTCGAGAGCGTTCTAAAAACCACGAGTATATTCATGATACACTCACGGTTAAATCACCATGAATATACCACTGCTCTGGCTTTAGAATGTTGTAGAAAGTTTCAACTGAATGAATGAATGAATGAATGAATGAATGAATGAATGAATGAATGAAAACTTTATTTAACAGATTGCAGAATGGGTACAATACAGTACGGCTCAATACACACAATTGTTAAGGGGATGCAGACCAGAGAAAGACGTTTGTCTTGTTTACATCAGGGTCCCCCATTTTCAATTCATATCGAACTGCCATTCATCAAACGGAAACTGTGTCAACATGACCTACTCTGCGGACACCGTTACGTTTGATTTAACGTACCCGTTAACCATAAATGAGTGGATATATAAAGAGGACGGGCCTACATCTACCGGTATTCAGAAAAACAGCATTATTAGACATGCCAATCCAACGAAAGACGAGCTGGTGGCACTGGACGTGCAATTAATCCTTCAACACCACCATGTGGCAGGCTCGAGCCCTGATCGTGACACACCAAGTCGACGGCCTGGGCATTGAACTGGCCCAACTCCTGGAACTGTCCGAGGTGCTGGTGACTTTTTCCGACTTTCGATAGCTTGATAGCCTACTCCATTTGAAATTCCATAGCAACGAGACATCTTTAGGGGAAAAAATTCCACGCCAAGTTCACTGAAATCGATATAAAATACCCTAGAGTTGTCTGTATTCATCCTATATTTCCCCGACGGTGCAACTTGCTGTATAAAAGCAATAATACACTCGAACCAGTGTGATATCAGGAATATTGCCACTCTGTGATGCCTACGCCACTCCAGCTTCACTCTCGTGGCTGCGGGCGCATCACAGCCGTGGCAATATTCCTGACATCCCACTGGTTCTCGTGTATTATTGCTTAAATATTCAGGTAAGAACCAAAGACTAAAAATTATAAGACAAAAGCCGTACACTCGTAGCTTCAGGTCATACATTTATTAAGACAATAACCAATGTTTTGAGAGCACTGCTGTCTTCCTTAGAGTTAACCTCCTCAGTTATGCTGGTCAATCTACAAGTAAGAATCACACACACACACATGCACGGACATGCACACGCACACTCTTACCTGTTTTTGATGCGTAGTCGTACCCCCCCAGCTGAACATGTTCTGTGGTGGTCTGTGTGTGGTGGGGGAGGAGGGGCACACTGCCTGGAGGGAGGGGGGGTGCAGAGAGAGGGGGAGCGGGAGGGGGAGAGCAAGGAGTCCTCACTACACAACCCTGGATAATAATCCCTGTGGAGGGAGGGAGAGAGAGAGAGAGAGAGAGAGAGAGAGAGAGAGAGAGAGAGAGAGAGAGAGATAAGAGAGACCGACAGAGAAAGAGCGAGACAAAGAGAGAGGCAAAGATAGGGAGAGAGAGAGAGACAGAAAGATAGACAAAAAGAAAGACAAAGGGAGAGACAGACAGACAGAGAAAGCGAGAGATGGGGGATGATAGGGGGAGGGAGGGGTGATAGGGGGAGGGAGGGATAGCAAGAACTTGATTAGTTAGACAGAAACAGTGAAATGATTTATGTTAAAAGACTCTGCAGCACAGTGAAAGAGAAATGCTCCCAAACAAGTCCAACAACAGGTTGCACTCATGTATGTATGCAGCAAGCTCATGTATGCAGCAAGCTCATGTATGCAGCAAGCGCATGTATGCAGCAAGCGCATGTATGCAGCAAGCGCATGTCCACAAAAACAAACCTGCTCTCTTAGCCATTAAGTATATGGGTCAACTTGCGGTTTCATGAAGAATGTGGTCTGGGCTAGGTGTGTGTGTGTGTGTGTGTGTGTGTGTGTGTGTGTGTGTGTGTATGTGGTGTGTGTGTGTGTGTGTGTGTGTGTGTGTGTGTGTGTGTGTGTGTGTGTGTGTGTGTGTGTGTGTGTGCGTGCATGTGCATGTGTGCATACGTATGTGTGTGTGTGTGTGTGTGTGTGTGTGTGTGTGTGTGTGTGTGTGTGTGTGTGTGTGTGTGTGCGTGCGTGTGTGCGTGCGTGTGTGTGTGTGCTACTGTCCTATTTCCGTTTTAAATATTGGTGTTGGAATCACATCATTATATTTATTGAATAGGAGGTGTGGATCAACCACACTGTGATGACATCACACAGGTGTGGTGTGGGAAAATATCGCGGTGTTTTCTTATTACTGCCTCAGCGTTACTCAGCAAACAGAAGGCTGGCTTGGTTTGTGGATCTATTTTGCAGGGTGGCCTCAGCCTGCCATAGTTAAATACACCCACACAAAACAGCAACACCATACTTCATGCATGCTTTATGAGCCTGTAAAGCACACCTAACCAACCTGTGTGTGTGTGTGTGTGTGTGTGTGTGTGTGTGTGTTTGTGTGAGTGAGTGAGAGGGAGGGAGAGAGAGACAAGAGAAAGAGAGAGAGAGAGAGAGAAAGATAGATAGAATAAATGAATGAATGAATGACCTTTATTTATATAGCACCCTTCACAGCACGAATGCACAGGGTGCTTTACACTACAGCTTAATATAAAAACACAATAAAACAAAATCAGAAATAAATGACAACAACAACAAACAGCAGTTAAAAACAGTGAAACCAGATAGAAAAAGTAGAATAAAAGAATTTGGATAAAATCATGAGTCACTAATTAAAACAAAACTATAGAACAGTGAGGACAAGAAGAAGTGCCTAGAAGCAGGGAGCGAAATAAACTTTTTGACTCACCGGCCAGTGGCGGGTAGATGGGAAGAGTCTACCCGCCAAGCATATTTCTTACCTGCCAATATATATTTTATATATACAATTTTTTTTTAAATAAAATATATATTATATAATCATACTTGTAGTTGTATTATCTGCGAGACATCGCCACCACGCAATAAGTCAAAATGCTTGCTATCTGCAAACAGCTCCACTGTCTGTTTTGGCTGTGTTGCTCTTCTAGAAAAATAATCCTTTCAGGGTTGCCTATTGAAATACTGTACACTTTCCTACTGTACACTTTCCTGATTAATTGAAATGGGGGACCCTGATGTAAACAAGACGAAAGTCTTTCTCTGGTCTGCATCCCCTTAACAATTGTGTGTATTGAGCTGTACTGTATTGTACCCATTCTGCAATCTGTTAATAAAGTTTTCAATCAATCAATCAATCACACCTCCAGTACAGAAACATTGTTTGAGTTTGCGTGTCAGGTAGACCATTGATTGACAGTCGAGTCTGCCAATTACATCACATCGCTTGCACTCCGGTGCTGCAGCTGGACTAGGGCTGGGCGATATGACCAAAAACGCTATCGCGATAAAATGATAAAATTATTTTCATATAATTCGATATCGATAATTATCGTCGATATAATGTCCGTCAAGTTTAATTAACTTCTTATGCTGCTGCGAATGTCTCAAGTCGAGTTGATGTCGTCATCAGTCTGCGCACGTTAGCCGACAAGCGGAGTATCTCATGACAATAAATATGACACTAAAATACTCTCTTCCGCCACAATATATTGAAACGAGGTCCACTGTATATCCCACACTACCATAAACGTGGCCTCAGAATTCAAAACACACACATACTCGGCACGTAAATATATAAAAACAGCGACGTGCAAGCTAGTTAACCTAGCCAGCCTGTTGGTTCTAAGCGGAGTATTCCATGACAATGTGCTAAATATGACACTAAAATACTCTCTTCCGCCACAATATATTGAAACGGCGTCCACTGTATATCCCACACTACCATAAACGTGGCCTCAGAATTCAAAACACACACATACTCGGCACGTAAATATATAAAACAATGCCGTGGAAGCTAATTAGCCTAGCAAGCCTTGTTGAGTGAGTCCTACTTCCTTCCGGGTCTCGGCCATCTCCTTCACTGATTGGTTGTTAGCTGTTGTGCGTAAGTACGTCATCACGTAACGCTGGTTGTTGTTAGTGAGTGTGTTGAGCCGAGGCTGAACGGAGGAGATACTATTGGAACGGAGCCAAGCTTGGAAAATCGATATATCGAAACTTTGCGACCACGTTTCATGTTTATTTCGAGGAAATAATTTATCGCGATAGTTATCGTTATCGTTTTATCGCCCAGCCCTAAGCTGGACCCATTGCCCACCTCTGCTGTTGATAACGCTAGCCAAGTTATTATACACACAGATACACAGTGGGCCAGTGACTTTGGTGTAGGGGTGTAACAATGCATCGATCCTAAGGGGGAAATTCAACTGCATCGATTTGAAAATGTTAGAATAGATTATCGCAATTTTAATGTGTACACGTTATGTTATTATTGTCATGTCCGTTACAGCCAACACACCGACATACGCTACTGCATCAACGTTATGATTAACAAAGCAAGGCATTCGTTTTGTTGCATTAACGTTATATTACTATTGCTATCGATAAATCTAGGTGTTCTAAAATCTATTGCTATTGGTAAGAGAGACTATAATAAGTTGGTGTCTCGGAAAACGAGAGCCCTGATCGCGGAGTTTCAGGAAGTAAACAAGAAAAATGAGGGCTTCCGATTGGTCATTTGCTTTATTTCCCATGAAACCAGTCGAAAAAAAAGACGAGAGAGGCTATAATCTGTATTCGCACAGCGTGCGCGTAATTGATTTTTACCGTTCGCATACAAATATTTTTAGGGGCCTGCTTATGAACTACACGCCACACGGCGGGCAGCCCTCTAAGTGTCATGCGCCAAAGGTAAAAACAGACCGCCCCTGGCGGGCGGCGGGCTTTAGTTTCGGAGTCTGCCTAGAAGCAATAGTACAACCAGACAGGCAACTACACCAGAACACTGAGCCAGCAAGTGGACCTTGGACACAACAACACACAAAGAGCTATCCTTAGGGTAAAATGTGCATCTCATCAAATTGACATGTCCTTTAACTCAGTGTAATAGGCAAGCTATTACACAACCAACCCACCCACCAATTATTAGCTAATAGCTTCCGGTAATAATTACATGGGAGAATACTATATATTATATATTACATTGAGACAGTTATTGTACTTTATTTGTTACTTCTAGAAACGTTAGGAAACTAACTCAGAACTTTCATGAGAAATGTGTCTCAACTCTCAGGTTAGTTAGAGTGCAGGCTCCTCCTGTAGAGCTCTCAGCAATTGTGTTTTAAGGTGAAAGCGTGTGACACAATGACCAAAGCTTTCAGAAGTATTTAATCGCAATGCTGTAACGCTGAATTCCGATTGAGGGTAGTGGCCATTCACAAAGTTGAAAAGATTTAGAGAACTGATCCAGGGTCACTCAAGTATGAGCTGAAAGGAAAGCTGGCCCCAGATCAGCAATTATATAGGCCTCAATTTTGCTACAGCTTAACACATTCGTGGCCAACCACGTATATATACGTGTTTCGGATCCAACGTTTGAGGGCCAACCACGTATACGCGGTAAGGTTGTTTTGGCTTTTATTCCATTGTAATATCCTACTCAATGTCACAGAGCGGCACTGCAGATTTACCCTACTCTTGGGATTCGGAAAAGTGCATTACCGGCCAGATCCTCGTAGGGGCACTGTCTCGATAATGCAGTGTTCCCTGTTACAGACCGGTGTTTTTATTTTTTTCATCATGGGTGGACTTTTTTGTTAGCCTACAGCTCTGCCTATAGCATATAGCCTGGAATACTTTTTGGGACGCTGAATTCAGTATGCAGTAAAGGAATATAGCATCAGCCAATGGACATATCGATCTACCAGATGGCGATCGATAACTGGGAAATCCTGTTTGGCATCCAACCGGCCCACGGTAAGAGATTTTTCACGTAAATTACAGGCCGATCTGGCCTTGCTTTGATAGCCATCCACCCGGTCAGTGAATGAGGCTAATGAGGCTAATGAGGCTAATGCCATTATTGGTAATCAATAATCAGAAACGACGTCCCCCCCCCCCCCCCCCCCCTTTCATGCATTCATGGTGGACCATGATACCGATAATATGCATTTTGAGTTTTAGCTCTAGCTTGTGTATAGCCGAAACGCCATTCAATTTAACGTTATTAGCTTAGCGCTCTGTATCTCGCCTTCCAGGAAATACCCCAGAACATTGCGGTATATAGTTCATATTCACGAACGCTATAAAATAGGAACGTATTGATGAAAAGATTATTTATTTAAGGCATATTGAAGGGACGGTTTATAGTGTCAATTGACAATGACAATGGACAGATAGCAATAATATAAAGTATAGATTTAGCTCTACAAACAGCCTCACGCACAATGAAAGGTTGTTATGATATATATGGCCGTATAGAGTGTGATTAGACGGATCCCAGTGGCCGCAAAAGTGTTAATAATAAGGTTTATTATTGTTTACTGTGAGCGATTTGTAGTGCCAAATTTCCCTCGGGATGAATAAAGTATTTCTATTCTATTCTATTCTATTCTATTCTATTCTATTCTATTCTATTCTTACCACAGCACCATGGAACATTCTACAGCTGGTCAAGTCAAGTGTTGCTTTATTAATCCCCTCGGAAAAATTCAGGTGTTATAGCAGCATGGGGGAGGAGCTTCAGGCCAGAAAGGATAATAGTAGAAATGGTAATAATAATACAGTAGAGCATAATAATAATAGTGGAATGGCAGAATTCAATCAATAATTATAATAGTATGGTATGTATCGTAGTAGCCCACTGCACCAGAGTCTATGCAATGTTTAGTATTACGAGTCAGACAGTTCAAGTTCTTAGTTAAGTTAAGTCAAGTCAAGTTAAGTCTCCAGTTGTTAGTTCTATAACTATTGGCTGCTGTCCATGCCCAGTTTGCCCACAGTCGTGGACCCTACGCTACTGGCACGAAGGACTGGCCAAGGCGGTTTGTGGTGTGTCTGGCGGGATAATCTTCCCTCGTCCTCCTCTCTGCCACCACATCTAGTTTGACCAGTACGACTCCCACTACGGAGCTAGCCGTCCTCACCAACTTGTTCAGTTTGTTAGTGTGATGATGTTACCCCCCCCCCCCCCAAGTATACCACAGCGAAGAAGAGGACGCTGGCTACCACAGACTGGTCAAACGACGGCGGTAGCCTATTACTCATGTTGAAAGACCTTCCTGAGTCTCCTCAGGAAGAACAGTCCCTTCCTGTAGACTCGGGCCTCAGTCTAGTTTATTGTTCAAGTGTACTCCCAGGAGCTTGTAGGTCTCATCCATTACCACCTCCTCCCCTCGGATAGTGATGGGAGTAGGGGGCCTCTTTATAGTCCAGCACCAGCTCCTTGGTCTTGCTGATATTGGAGGTGGTTGCTGTCACACCACCCTACGGAGCTCTCCACCAGGACTCTGTACTCGTTGTCGTCCGTGATGTAACTCAGTGGTTCCCAAAGTGGGGGTCGCCAGATGATTAAGGCCACTGAACTTAGAAGCAGGCCAGGCCAGTGAAGCGGCGCAATAGTTAGATAACCTAGGTGGGGAACAACCAGGAGATCACTGCAACTCACACAAGTTGGAGAACTATCTCTCTCTCTCTTGCTCACACACACACACAAAGGGAGCCGCATGTGATTGGTGGAGGCGGGACCCTTACAAAAAACAAAAAATCCATCAAAATCAGTGTTGTTGCTAATCATTGACACATGCTAGCCTGTAATAATCCCCCCCAGAAAAATCTACTTTGCATTTGATATATTGCAAATATATGCCATCACACACACTGGCATTTAAAGGGTTAGAATTATAAAATGTGGTGTTATAATAAAGAAATAATTTTTTTTTTTTTTATATTTTAGTCTAGTCTACAGTCTACAGCCCAGTCTACTACAGCCTACAGCATACAGTCTACAGTCTACATCCTACATCATACAGTCTACAGTCCACAGTCTACTACAGCCTACAGCATACAGCCTACAGCCTAGAGCCTACAGTCTACTACAGCCTACAGTCTACAGCCTACAGTCACAATGTTCCGTAGCGGGCTGACCTTTATAAAAAAAAAAAAAGTATTTCAGCCACATAATCCAGCGAGCTGATTGAATGGAATTAGACCCATCAGAAATATTCCATTCATGTACACTATGCACGCAGAGATTATGGATATGACGATGCGTGTAAACAGCTTACCCCCAATAAGACCAGGATATGAGCATGTATCCAGGATACTGTGTGTCATTCCTCTATAGGGGTCTGAGCTATGGAACACAAAAATGTACAGTATTTCAGCCACTGATCTCATAATATATTTGGTTGATTGAAAGGAATTAGGTCTATCCACAGGATATTAGCTTTTATTATTGCTGTCTAAACTCCTGAGCTCCAGAACTGCAGCTCAACTAAGAGGCCTCATATAAAAGACCAATTTGTTATGCAAGAAAAACGAGATTACAGTAATAACCATAATACCCCTCAACATGGTTCACAAGGGACAATAGCGGGGCTTCCCCTTCATATTAAACTCTTAGACAGCCCACCCAAGTGAATTTTCTGACCCCCTAAAGGAAATGTAAAACCCCCCTCCCCCTCCTCCAGGCCAAATAACCAGTACAAATTAACCAGGCCACACACTAACTGGAATTCTGCATTCAAGTTTGTTTTGATGAACTATTGTTCTGTCATGTCTAAGTTGATAATTACCGTTCTTGTACCGTTTGAATAGATATAACGTTGGTTGAGAATGTGTTTCCAAAAAGGTTGTTGTTCTCCCCGCTCCATGAAAAGCCGGCGCTACCTCATCCTCCAACCTGGCTCCGGAGAGGCCGTCGTCAGAGAGGGGGGCCCGAGGAGGAGAGGGTGGTCTGGGGGGACAGCCAGATATGATGCTGGGTGACAGCTAGAGCATGTGTAAAGCGGAGGATAGTGTCAGAGGCCTTAGTCAGATTGTCCACATCCTCACTGTTGAGTGTCTCTTTACTCACGCCACCGAGGATGACAGGTATGCAGAGAGCAGCGCCAACGCCGTTAGAAGCGCATCGCTGTTAGCACCAGCTGCGCTCTGAGCCACGCAAGCGAGGGCAAAGGTCAGCGAGCCGTTGGTGAAGCTGCTTAGATTTGGGCTCTCTCTCTCCGTGGGCCAAATAGCATCCAGGCTGAAAAGTGAGACCACATGGCTCTCAAGCCGGCAGTTTGCTGATGAGCGCGGCCCTCGACCCGTGTGAAGGACGGCTTTGACAGGAGCCTTGATGATGACGTCTTTGTAACAACTACAAACACGGTTGCTAGTAGAAAGTAAACGCTTATGCTTAAAAAGATTACTACCTCTTAACATGCAACGGCCCACATGTGGGCCCTCTTGAGGATGATTTTCCCATCGGCACTTTGGCGACCTCTAGCGGCTCGGGTGTGCATATTTTTTAATACAATATATACACCGAATTAATGCCCTATTTGTTGCCTGTCCATAGCAGGTGCCAAAATCTGTTCAGCGGTTCTTGAGTTACATGCCGATATGTGAGGCGTGCGCCGAAGTACACGGTATTGCCGGTATCCCGAGCCTCTATCTCCGTCAATCATTTGGCGATCTTGAAAATTATTGTAGGGTTGTCGCCAGTGTTGCGATGCTCATATCAACACTGGTTGCACGCACGCTAATGACGCCACGTGCATGCGCATAAATGTTACCTTGCATAAGGACAGACTAAAAACAGTGCCTAATTGCCTCTACGAATGGAATGTAACATCTGACGACCGGCGCTATTGATATGCAAAGTAGCCAGGTGGGTACTGCGAGTTGGCGCATCAGTCGAGTGCAGCACATTCCTGTGTGCACGCGCGTGCACATCCGTGCGTGTGCGTGCACGCGCTTCTGCTCACAAAACTTTGGTTGCACGGACCTCGTCCCATGAGCAACGCATCACTGGTTGTCGCCAATGAGTGTGGCTTTCCAATGATACCCCACGTGGGGATGTACGAATCAGGGATCTAGGTGAAAAGTCACTAGTGAAAACAGGAAGAGAAAAAACGCAATGAATTGAAGTCTATGAGGAAAAGGAAACCAGGAACGCTACACAGTTTACCAAAATCACTCCTAATCACTCATTTCTGAACGGATTTTTATGAAATGTTGACATACTACACAAGACTTCAGCCATACCAATTTTTGGGGAAATACTACTTCTGGACTACTAACTCAGGTTTGCCCTGAGTGGGAGGTTCGAAGGGTCAAAATGGGTATAAAACAGGAGGGAATACTGTCAAGTTTTAAACTGTGGATACCAAACAAAGAAGGTAAAGACGACTTTGAACTGTAATCCAGAACTATTTTATTGCACTGAAAAAAAAGAAGATATTTGATCTATTCTATTCTATTTTATTGCACTACACTATTGCACTATTTTACTCTGTCTATTTTATCTTACTCTTTTTTATTATTGTCTATTTAAAACTGAATCAAACCATAAACAAGGTGGCCTGTTGGGATGTTAGATCCTAATGTGAAAAACTGTGATTTTATATGTCTGCTCATTTTATGCCTGTCTTTTTTCTGTTGTGAAGCACTTTGAGCTGCAGTTTCTGTATGAAAGGTGCTATACAAATAAAGTGTATTATTATTATTATATTACTACAGAAAAACGTGAGTAACAAGTTTTTCTACAACTCAAATTCAGACCTATGTTACTCTATTTCATTAGCACTAAAAGTGGGTTCTCTTTATTGTGTCAGAAACTTCAGAATGTCATCGTTCAAAAAATACCAGGCTCATGCATGTGCTATAAGTATAAAGTATAGTATTTTGGTTAGCAAATAAAGTATGCAGTCCTCAAAAACTAAAACTAAAATGGCCAATTTTGGGAGCGCCTGTACAACCTAGCTGCTTGCTACCCATTATGTGTCGTCATTTGTCACCCGCCCCCCTTGCTGGTGGAGACCAATGGGAACAGGGCAGCAGCAGAAAAGTTATTTGTCAAGGCGGCCGGGTAGCGCAGCGGACTAGGCATCTGTCTACCACCACAGAGACAGTGGGATCGAATCCAGCTGTGGTGCTTCCAGGTTGGCCGACTGTCCATACTGACACAATTGGCAGTGTTAGCGGGTGGGAAACCCGGCGAGGGTGGGTCCTGTTCGTTGTAACCAGCGACTCCTACAGTTCAGTCGGGGCGCCTGCACAGCGAGGGAAGGATCTAGGAGAGGTAGTGTGACCTTCCACACGTTACACTCTCCCAGTGAGAGTCCGCGCTGCCAGGTGAAAAGAAGCAGTGGGCTGGGTACACATGTCGGAGGAAGCATGCGATAGTCTCCGCCCTCCCGGACCGACGGTAGGGGGTAGAGTGCGCAACGACCAGGAAGGGGGATTGGGAATTGGCATAACGACTAACATTGGGATGGGAGACAAAAACGGAAAAAGGAGGAAAAAGATAACAATAATTAAAAAAAAAATTAATTATTTGTCAACCTCTGTGAGAATATCGCGTAAGTCTGTGCCACCTGCGTGGGCGTGTGTGCACGCTTACGTTTTTGTCGATAGCTGCCGACGCCATATTCAAGCTGTTAGGTCTTCCCCTCCACCACCCTGCTCCAGATCCCCTCTTTGATTCAATAGCACATGAATAACCCTTTAACTCAGAGACGAGCGATAAACATCTGACGTGAAGAAGCGCCCGTAACAATACATGACTCATTAAATGACACTTAACTGGGGACACAGGCGTGCGCCGCCTATACACACTGATCACTGTAGGTGCATGTTAAGAGGAGGTGTTGTTTAAACATGTACACACACACACGCACGCACACACACACACACACACGCACACACACGCACACACACACACACGCACACACACACACGCACACACACACACGCACACACACACACACAGATACACACATGCTCGTGTCAAGTTGAAAGGAGAAAGGCCTAGTAAAACGTGTCGAGCTCGTTAGTGGAATGCCAGACAGCCAGAAGAGCCTGAATACAGCTGAGCAGACAGACGAGACGGAGGAGAGAGACGCGGCCGCGCGGAGAGCCTGCACCACATCAGTGTTGGTCCTGACCCCCCCCCCTGCGGGGGCACTGTTAAGGTCACGACAAACGCAACTTATTTTTGTCAAACGCTAACCCCAAAGTTGATGGAATGGTCCAATTTGTCAGAACTTCAATGGACGCTAAAGAATTTAATGTTTGAATCTACGATGTCAGAAAGCAAACAGAATGAATGAATGAATGAAAACTTTATTTAACAGATTGCAGAATGGGTACAATACAGTACGGCTCGATACACACAATTGTTAAGGGGATGCAGACCAGAGAAAGACGTTTGTCTTGTTTACATCAGGGTCCCCCATTTTCAATTCATAGTGACATTTATGACATACACAACATACATGACATCATGACATTTATGGCATAGGGACATACATGACATACAGGTATATAGTACTGTTACATGTGTGACATATATGATATGCAAATATACAGTACTGTTACCCATAGATCCTGACAGAGAGTATATATACATATGATGGGGAGGAGACTGTACATTAGGAGGGGGTGGGTGGGTGGGAGAAGAATATACATACGGTGGGGAGAGAATATATACATGCGGTGGGGAGGAGACTGTCTATTAGGAGGGGGTGGGGGGTTTGGACATTTACGGTGGCCAGTTTCGAATTGCAGCCTCCCGTAGGTGCTCTTTTAGAGCGGTTTTGAATGTGGGTAGGGATTCACATTCCTTTACAGCTTTGGGTAGGGCGTTCCACATTGATGTGGCATAATTGCGAAACATGTTTAGTCCCTTGTTTGAGCCGAATCTGGGTTTAACATGATTTGTTGAGCTTCCTCTGGTGTTGTGGTCGTGGTATTCACTGACCTTTGGGAAGTATTTTGACATGTGGCCCTCCCTGGAGATTAGACGCAACATCCACTGGCTGGCCTTTGTATATAAAACACTTCTAGGCCATAATCCCCCTTACCTTTTACTCGCCTAGTCCACCCTCGTCCACTCCCAAATTACCACACCCGGTCAGCCACACATATCCTGGTAAACACCCCCCATGCCAACTCCTCACAAGGCCGTTCCTCCTTTCAGTACACAGCAGCTGATAGCTGGAACACACTACAAAAAAGCTTAAATATGGAAATGTTTATTTCAATTAGATTGGGAAACTTTAACAAACTCCCTAGAGCACTCATGTAGATGTTTCTCCATGTGCTAACACCATGCTGCCACTATTGTTCTGTTGTCCGCCAGTTGTTGTTCAGTTCAGTTGTTGCTCTGTATGTATGTCCTGCCTTTTTAATAATGTTCCTTTGTGTTTTATTTTTATTTATTTTATTTTATCCCCCATCCCCTTTCCCCTAGGGGGCTTTTTTACCCCCAAATAGGCCATTATTGAAAATAAGAACTTGTTCTTAATTAACCTGCCTATTCAAATAAAGGTTTGATGATGATGATGATGTACATGGGTACCTTAGTCGTGTAGTGTATCTTGTAGACCAGGCCCATTGCAAGTTGCTGTACTCTGTCGTCTACTCTAAGCCATCCTAGGTAGTCAAAATGGACAGACTTTCCTCTCTGTTGAGGTTTTGAATAATTTGACAATTTCACCAACTTCGGGGTGTTATTTGACAAATAAGTCACTTGAATTTTATATTTAGGTAATATAGAATATAGGAATCATCTGAATAAGTCAAATGAAAGTACAAGGGATCTTACCAGGATAGTGTTGGAGTTTTGGAATCCTAGCCCTCTTTCCAACTTTACAATAATGATGTTGATCGGTAGGGTCTGGGTAGGGTGCTAGCTCTGGCTAGTTAGCCACAAACCAATGCAAAATCAGGCTCACTGACTGAAGCTCACTGAAATCTACTTTGTGTGTACTGTGGAAAGGTCCAGTGAGCTTCAGTCAGCTTGTACAGACAGGAGCTTGGCCCCATTGACTTTGCATTAGTTTGTGGCTAACTAGCTGAAGCTAGTATGAGGAACAGCATGGATTGTGCTGAGAGAGGACTGCACAAATTGATCATTGGTAAGTAGGAAATAAGGCTAGTGGTCAAGGAATCACAAAGCACTATCCCATTTCACTACTTGTTAGTGTGTGTGTGTGTGTGTGTGTGTGTGTGTGTGTGTGTGTGTGTGTGTGTGTGTGTGTGTGTGTGTGTGTGTGGTGTGTGTGTGTGTGTGTGTGTGTGTGTGTGTGTGTGTGTGTGTGTGTGCATGTTCTGAGCATGTGTGTATTTATTTGTGTGTGTATAAATTCATTCAGGGGATTTCCCTGAAAGACCCACCAGCAGGGCCCTACAACACACAGAGAGAGAGAGAGAGAGAGAGAGAGAGAGAGAGAGAGAGAGAGAGAGAGAGAGAGAGAGAGCTAAGTGGTTGTCAAGGAAGCAACATTGTAATGGCCCCCGGTAATGACTTCTTCAAGCAGAGAATCATAGAATGTTCTGTCTGTCCGACACTGTCAACGGAGGACAAAAGACCACCAGGAGAGAGAGAGGAAATGAGGAGAAGCAGGGAGATGGAGAAAGACACACAGAACAGCGGGTGAGAGAATGAATGTGTGCGTGAGATGAGAGTCTGTGTTTGTGTGCGTGTCTGTGAAATGAGAGTGCGACAGTGAGAGAAAAGAAAGAAGAGAGGGAGAGGAGCGAGAGAGAAAGACAGAGAGAGAGAGAGAGAGAGAGAGAGAGAGAGAGAGAGAGAGAGAGAGAGAGAGAGAGAGAGAGAGAGAGAGAGAGAGCGAGAGACTAGGTACAGACTCAGCAAGCACAGCCTAGCCATCGAGAAAGGCCGCCATAGGCAGACCTGGCTCCCAAGTGAAGACAGACTATGCACCACTGCACACAAGATGAGGTGGAAACCGAGCTCCACTTCTTAACAACCTGCCCATACCAAGACATCAGAGACATATACTTAGGACTGGGCGATATAATGATAACGATAATTATCGCGATATATTTTAATAATCGATATCGGGAAAAAAATTATACGAATATATATATATATTTTTTTTGTGACCTGCAACAGGGCAGTTTTAAAACCAGAGACAGTGGACAGACTTGTCTTTCTTGCCTGCAACTTTAAAGTAATGGCTTTGCTTGTCCAAATGACAATACTGACCAAATTGAGATTTATTTTTCTCTTGTCCATTTATTTTGTTTGCTTTCTAATTTAAAATACAGTTTGAAACCGTCTGCACACAGTAGGCTATGTGTGCTAGCAGAACTAGACTCCAGTCACGAGTCACAGTGCACATGTGCGGTGGTTTGTCCACCAAAAAAGCGCCAAAAGATAGAAAAGAAACAAGCAGAGCCAGAACTGTTCAACTCCCCTGGAGCCACAGCCAGCAGAGAAGCCGGTTTACTTTCGCTTTCAAACCAGCTGCAGCCTGAGAACTGGAGTGTGAGGGGATGTAACACTAAAGATGGCGGCAACGACAATAACAATATCGATA
>NC_140175.1:30304606-30310431 GCF_963971535.1 Notolepis coatsorum | reverse complement strand
AGAGTGGTATAGTACATACTGTATGGTAGAGTGGCATAGTACATACTGTATGGTAGAGTGGCATAGTACATACTGTATGGTAGAGTGGGGGCTGAGAGGAAGTGGGCAAACGAGAGCGAGAACCAAGACAGAAGGATAGAATCAGAGAAAGAGGGATAGAGGGATAGAGGGAGAGAGAGATAACGAGAAGCTGCAGGAAAAAAAAGGGAGATGTACAATGGAGAAAGGAAAGTGGGAGTTTTAATTCATCCTCTGCAAACATTCTTGCTCTCTTTCTCCATTGCTTAGCGAGAGCGGGTCAACAGGGTGAGAATGGAGAGTTTCAAATAAATGTAAAAAAAAAAACTCGACTCGAGGGACGTCAAACAAGAGCTGGAAGAGTTACTTCCACGGAGTAATCCGCTATGGAAGACCGCCCTTTTTTCTTGACCCTCCAATCACAACAGTTACTTGGGCAGAGCTTGAGATCAATTCACTGCCTATTATTAGCCTAACCTTAATTTACAGACTCTACATGCTGGTAGAATAATAGACAACACACCCACAGCCAAAAACACACCATCATTTGACTGGTGATGGCTGATGTAAATTTTCCACCCCTAGAAGACTGAAGCTAAAGAATGCAGTATTTCTCCTTATAGTGTCATTGGCTGAACTGGAGATGGCTGCAACCAAAACAAACAGAGACAATACAAAGCTTCAGGCATTAGGTGTGACGTGTGACACAACACCTTTCTTACCGTAATAGTCATCATCACACTGGATGTCACTGTATATTGTACGTTTATAACATTTTGTAAATGTTTTGTAAGGGTTCAAAGGGTATTGCTGCTACTACTACTGCTGCTGCTACTACTACTGCTGCTTATACTATTAATACTACTACTACTACAGTCTGAGAGTTGTATGTTGAGTTGTTTTCTTGTGGAGGACATCTTCGGTTTTGCAGGATTTTTGGAGAAGGCATGGCACTTGAGACAAAACACACTGTATCCTATATAATTGTATTTGAATTCATCTTGTTTTTCTGTTTATTTACATTGAGTACAGCTTGTGTTATATTACGTTTTATTGTATTTTCTTGTATTTTCTTATTCTTGTGGCCATCTTGGTCTATATGTCATTTGTTAAGTAATTGGTAAAGTATATTATTATATACTTAGTGTCTTGTAAGCCCATATGGGCTGGGCATACATCTGTATGTAAGACACGAAAATAAAAAATATCAAATCAAAATCAAATCAAAACTACTACTACTACTACTACTACTACTACTACTACTACTACTACTACTACTACTACTACTACTACTGCTGCTGCTACTACTACTACTACCACCACCACCACTGCTACCACCACTACTACTGCTGCTACTGCTACTAATGCTACCTTCTGCTCGGCTGCACCACACCTGTTGAGGTGAGGGTACCACAGAGCCTGGACTCCTGAAAAACATTTCAAATGTATTATTATTATTATTATTATTATTATTATTATTATTATTATTACTACTACTATACTACTACTACTACTGCTGCTGCTACTGCTACTACTGCTGCTACTATTACTGCTGCTGCTCCTACTACTACTACTTGTACTGCTACTACTAGGCCTAATACTACTACTGCTGCTGCTACTTGTACTACTACTGCTGCTACTACTACTTGTACAGTACTACTGCTACTCCTACTACTACTACTTGTACTGCTTCTACTACTACTGTTACTGTTACTACTAATAATAATAATACTGCTTGTAACTGAGGGGTACAATTCCCTGACTGTATTGATAAGTATGGTATCATTAAACCACTACCGTCTTATGCACTTTAATTACTGGCCATACAGTACATGATATATATAATGATGAACACTTCCCACAATGAAATCGGTTCCACACAAAGTTGTAATTAAGTATTTATTGCAGCAAAAGGTACATAATATACTTCTCTATTTCACTTTGAATGCGCTTATAAGGCAAAGGAATGTGCGTAAGCAAATCAATAACGAATGTCCATTCTCTGGTTACGCAGGAGGTAATTATACAACCTGAATCTTAGGGAATTATATCTATGGTACACTAGTAATATAGCGGGAGATACTGGAAGGGTCCCCCCGGTTGTAAGCCAGCAAGGGTAGAGGATCTGTCGGTAATAGAGTCTGGGTCAACGATGATAAGGAGACTCCGAGTACGGGAGACGGTGCAATAAGATCTTGATCCACAGACGAATACAGCTGTTCTCCGTAGCCTGTAGCTCCACAGGGAAGAAAGCTAGCCTGCCTCAGGCTTCTGAGGGGCAGACTCGACGTGGCTCCTCACAGGGTAAATCCCACACACTTGTGGGCGTCGGCGATTCTCCGCTCCATTAATCACAGGACCAAAAGCAAATATAATCCAGCCGTAAAGGGCTATGCAGTCGTCGGGTAGATAATCCAGTGTACATGTCCACACGGTCCTCGTCTAGGGCTCCTCGGGTGAAAGCGCCATGAAAGCAGCCCAGCCTGGATAAGCACTCTAGCTGATACGAGGAAAACGTTGGTGATGCTGGTCACTGTAGAACTTTAGCCGCACGATACACTATACACAAATAGACTATTACTGACTTAATAGAATATGTCGCACTCGACGGTATAGCGCCAAACTCTGACACTTCAGTTATTAATTCGCACGCGGTCTCAATGCTCTATTTGGGGCCAAACAGGCCATACTTCACCGCACGTCGTATCGTGGGTGAGGCTTCAACTTATTGGGTACTTCTGTATTCACCTGCGCCGTATTTATACGCTTAGATGAATAAACTAGTACCAGCTTTATTCCTGTCTCATATCCTTGCGCAATACCATTCATGTCCAGGCATGTCCCCGGCGGTGACTTTGAACCTGACTTTGGAGGCATGGCCTTGGCGCCTGTGGACCGCTGTCCAATAGGAGAATGAAATATTATGGTCTGTACTAGGCTAAAGGGATATTCCGTGTATATGTACAAGGAATATACAAGGGATATCAAACGATATACAAATATTATGCAATATATATCAATCAATAAATATATATATTCGGTTTAATCTGATCCTTTGTAACACTGCTGCTGCTACTACTACTAATACTGCTACTACTACTGCTGTTGCTGCTACTACTACTAATACTGCTACTACTACTAATACTGCTACTACTGCTGTTGCTGCTACTGCTACTACTACTGCTACTACTGCTGCTAATACTACTGCTGCTACTACTACTAATACTGCTACTACTACTAATACTGCTGCTACTACTACTAATACTGCTACTACTACTGCTGTTGCTGCTACTGCTGCTGCTACTACTGCTGCTACTACTACTAATACTGCTACTACTACTGCTGTTGCTGCTACTGCTGCTGCTACTACTGCTGCTACTACTACTAATACTGCTACTACTAATACTGCTACTACTACTAATACTGCTACTACTACTGCTGTTGCTGCTACTGCTACTACTGCTGCTGCTAATACTACCACTGCTACTACTACTACTACTGCTGCTACTACTACTACTACTACTATCTACCACCTCTACTACTACTGCTACTACTACTACTGCTACTGCTACTACTACTATCTACCACCTCTACTACTACTACTACTACTGCTACTACTAGTACTACTACTAGTACTACCACCATCATTGCTACTACTACTATCTACCACCTCTACTACTACTGCTACTACTACTACTACTACTACTACTAGTACTACCACCATCATTGCTACTACTACTAGGCTACTACTTGCAGTATGAAGACACTGGGCTAACTGTGATACTTTCCCACTTTAATGCCTGCTCGAGGTAGCAGACCTATGTTAAATCCAGCGCACCGATCGATGAGGTGTGACAGAAAGGCTGCAGTGCAGAATCAGGCAGACAGACACGTAGGCAGAGGAGAGGACAGGTGTAGCGTGAAGGTTGCCAGGTGTGTGTGTGTGTGTGTGTGTGTGTGTGTGTGTGTGTGTGTGTGTGTGTGTGTGTGTGTGTGTGTGTGGTCACATCGTCACACCTATTGTTTGGAGAATCGTCATTGCAGAACTAACACCTGTCCATGCAGAAACACACACACACACACACACACACACACACACACACACACACACACACACACACACACACACACACACACACACACACACACACACACACACACACACACACACACACACACACACAGGAGGTGTTCTGGGAACCATCCTAGTGCAGGTAACTACGGGTTTAATCCCATTTTGAGGAAGTAAACAACTAATTGAACTGTCGACTTAATGGGAAACGTAAGAGGTCATTAAGTTCGGACAGAGTTGAAAGGGTTAAAAGTAAACCTTTGCGGGGAGACAGAGAACAGGTGGCCAGAGTGTCTCGTGTCTCATTAAACCTTAACCAGCCCGGCTGCCCTGGCTGATTCTAGGAGATAGGGGCGCTTGTTTTATGGTCGTTTGGTTTTATTGCACACAAGTGTTTCCTCTATAACCTTTTGTAGCGGTGCCGGTAGGAGGCCATTTTAGTTTTGCTTTCATGTCTGCAAAAGGTTGTTGGTGCCAATTTTGGTTCTAATGCATGCAGGCTATAACTATTCTTAAATGGATACTTCATTGTGTATCATGTAACCTGTTACAAATAGGTTCTAGCGTGCGTGTGCAAAAAGCAAAGCAAAGCACATGCCCTGGAGTGAGCTTTACTGGGCCCCACGGAGACCAAATTGGTACCAATCACCTTGTTGCACAATGAGTTGTGTGTTAAAAGCTTATTTACCAGAAAAGCATCCCGTCAAGACACAATGCCTCACAAGCTGCTTCCCTGCTACCAATTACGATTTAACGACAGCTATAATTAAATGATCCATTTGGAACGGCTCTTAGCATGTGAATGGTACTACATAGGGCAGGGGTATATCAGTACATCTAGAAACAGAAGACTGGCAAGTAAGGCCACATTTAATGAAGCATCAATTCTCTCAGTCTCACTTTAATCTGCTTCTGTTTGTTTGTCTGTTTGTCCGTCTCAAATAGAGTAAGGGGAGGTGGCACTCAAAACCAGGAAATGTGATGAGGTGCTACTAACAACAATATGATTAGATTAGATTAGATTCAAATGTATTGTCATCATACAGCACAAGTACAGTACAACAAAAATAAGTTTGGCATCCAACTAGAGTGCAAATGTAACAGAAAAGTGCAATAGTAATATACAATGTACAGGTGATTAAACTGGGTATAAAATATATAAATTAGTACTACTGGGTGTAGTGCTAATGAGATGAGTTACAGAGTTGTAATATCAATATGTACAGTGATACAGGTATAAAGACAGTATGGTAGTAGTCATATACTGGCCAGCAGCATAACTAGTAAGAGTAGGTAAGGGATATGTACAGGATTATGTGCAGGTATGTACCGACAGATGTGAATAGAGGGACTGGAACAGAAGGATATAGGTGCATCACTCGTGCCTCTGGTTCAAAACGTGTCTACTCTATTAAATTGACATGATCAACTTCAGAGGCCAGAATGTGGGACCTATAAACACATTTACTATCCAATACCATTGTGAGGCTGAACAACATGACCCATTGACTATGTAAACGTGTTCAGAAAATATAAAATAAACATTTACAGACTTTTTTTTAAATAGCTAAAAGTGATGTTGTAATTTCGCAACCGAGGGTCTTACAGGGTTGGTAACCTGTTGAAACACTGTCTGTCTGTCTGTCTGTCTGTCTGTCTGTCTGTCTGTCTGTCTGTCTGTCTGTCTGTCTGTCTGTCTGTCTGTCTGTCTGTCTGTCTGTCTGTCTGTCTGTCT
>NC_140175.1:30294606-30299606 GCF_963971535.1 Notolepis coatsorum | reverse complement strand
CACATAGATCTCTCACAGTTCACCCCCCACCTCACACCAGGCTTGCCGTGGTAGTCGCGTGGTACTGATGTCACTCTGTGTTCACTACATTACTTGTATTTGTACTTGTACGGTGTATTTAATTTTTTTTTTATTATATAGTAATAAAACCCACTTAGTTCATTTCCGCATATCAGTGGCCACATTTATCAATTAAAAAAAGTGTAATTTGTAAAAGTCATAAATGGTGCATTTATATACTGTAGCGCTTTTATCCAAAGCGCTTTACAATTTGTTTTGGTTCCTCACACTCACACACCGACGACAGAGGCAACCGTGCAAGGTGCCGACCTGCTCATCGGGAGCAGTTAGGGGTTAAGTGTCTTGCTCAAGGACACTTCGACGCGCTGCCGGGAGGAGCGGGACTCGAACCGGGAACCTTCCGATTACCAGACAACTGCTGTACCTCCTGAGCCACTGTCACCCCCATGTCATCAATACTTAAGTCAGATAACATTATACATTTAAAGTGTCTGCATTGGTCTGCAAGGACAACAGAGCTTTCAGTACAGAGTCGCTTTCACTTTCACTTTTAGAGTACGGTAGTTTAAAAAAGGCTCTAGAGACGACCTGACAGGTTGCACAACGATGGCGGAGGATTTGGCAATCGGCTCGACGGGAGAGAAGCTCAGAGGACCAGTCCAACCAGCAACCGTATGTTTGTGGGCTGCACTAAATAAGGAGCGGCTACATTGATCCGTCAATCAACGGATAGAACACAGACGGACGGGAGGTATTACTGTCTGTTGGTTTATTTTTAAACTAGAACCTAACGTCAACCCTGTCAACATACTGTAACGATAAAGATCAAAGTAAGCGCTCTTCAGATATTGAGCGTCATAAGTAAAATGTCCTGTGTCACCGGTACTACCGGTGTTGTCATGAATTTATTAATCATGGGAAATTCCACATGACCACACAACCCTACCTCAAACCTAACACACACACACATCCTAGCAGCATACTGTATGGTGAAGTGTAGCACCATACTACCTTTTAGGACCAGAACACACACACACACACACCTCTATCTGTTTCACACACACACACACACACACACACACACACACACACACACACACACACACACACACACACACACCTCTATCTGTTTAATCCTATAGCAGCATATGAAGTGTAGCACCTTACTACCTTTTAGGACCAGAACACACACACACACACACACACACACACACACACACACACACACACACAGTGTCCATACCTTCGTACAGTGAGCTGTAGGGTCTTGTATGATCCTTTGACCAATGAAATGGCCTCCTGCCTGAATCCCGTCAACTCGATGTCGTTGATAACCAGAATCTCGTCTCCCACCAATAGGGGGTGCTCTAAACTGCATGCCTTACCACCCTCCTCAACCTATGGGGGGAGAGAGAAAGAAAGAGAGAGAGAGAGAGAGTAAGAACACACGTAAGTATAGAAACATACACACACAGATACATGCACCAAGGATACTGGTACACAAACCGACACACATGGACATTGTGTAACCAGGCCCAATCTTCAGGCTTTTTTCGTTCTCATTTTCTGTCATTTCTTTTCAGAAACCTGCAGAATCCCAGTCGTTTTTTAGTCATAATCCTTCCGCCCGTGGATTTCATGCAGGCGTACCCATGACACTAACTTTGCGCCAGTTGTAAAAGGGTCAGTTCAAAGAGCGAACTGACAAGCTACGATCCAACGTGGCAAATCACCACTTATGGATACAAAGAGGCTTTTGTCGTCTGTCAACGGTTACTTTCCTCCGTGTAAAATCTTGGCCAATGGTGACCAAAACTCCTCTTGATATACTGTTTTTAATAGATGGCATTCAAACTCGCAGTTCATATTGTAAGGATATTACAGATCACCACTACACACATTATGAATTGAAAATGGGGGGACCCTGATGTAAACAAGACGAAGGTCTTTCTCTGGTCTGCATCCCCTTAACAATTGTATGTATTGAGCCGTACTGTATTGTACGCATTCGGCAATCTGTTAATAAAGTTTTCAATCAATCAATCAATCAAACACACACATTATAAATCTGCATGTAATATCGCTTTGTTTATTGGCAGTCTCTTCTTTCTCTAAAGCCCAGAGAATCTCTCCCTCGCTGCCTCCTCTCCAGATTTCCCACTGTCTAAAAACTACGGTTGGGTACTGAACTCTGTACTTTTAAGGGTACCGGCCAAATTACATCTGTACTACCGAGTACCGATTCATGCTGGATCAATCGGTACCACATTTCGGTACCTTTAGATGTTTAGTATAAGAGTGTAATAATATGCTAGACAAGAGGGAGCCTTTTCCACAAATATATATATTACTGTCCCGTCTCGTCGGTCTTTGGAAAGACCAGACGAGGTCAGAGGAGTTTGATCATATTTACTGAGGATGGCCAGATAATGTTGATATTCAAACATTTAAAAACACAATACATGATCATGCGATTCATTTAGTATAAATCGGTACAGGTACCGTTATCAGTTAAAATGTGAACAGTACCCAGAGCCCTACTAAACACCAAAGTAATGTGCTACCATTTCTTCCCAAGATCTTAAATAAAGAGCTCATTCTTCCCATACTGGTTAAATGTCTTGAATGGACATCTCCTATTGTTCCCTCATCCATCCTTCCCAGAGAACAGGCGTAGTGAAGGTGAACCGTGGGTTTATCCTGTTGAGTGGAACAGCTCCAGCGTTAGTCAACCACCTGAGGCACAAAGGCTTAGTGACAATGCACTCATGCACACACACACATGCACGCACTCACAAACAAACAAACCGGAGAACACACAACATACACACACACTGATACACTATCATGATCACACACACGTCTGATACCCTATCATGATCTCACACACACACACATACAAATGGTTACCCTATCATGATCTCACACACACACACATACAAATGGTTACCCTATCATGATCTCACACACACACACACATACAAATGGTTACCCTATCATGATCTCATACATACACACACACACGGATACCCCATCATGATCTCAAACAAGCATGTGTATGGAGAGGTTCTGTATGGAAAAGGCTATACTCTAGGCTGCTCTTTCTTGTTTTTGATGTGTGTGTGTGCATGCGTGCGTGCGTGCGTGCGTGCGTGTGTGTGTGTGTGTGTATGGAAAAGGCAGGGGGTCTTTAGTAGTTGGCTGTCCGCCTGTTGCCTTATCATGCCTGGATCCTCTTTCTCCTCCCTCTCTACCTCTTACACACACACACACGCACACACACACACACACACGTGCACACACACACAAAACCACACGTATGGATACCCTATCATGATCTCACACATGCACATACAAATGGATACCCTATCATGATCTTTCTCTCTCTCACACACCACACACACACACACACAGACACACACACACACACACACACAAATGGATACCCTATAATGATCACACACACACACATACTGGCTTTTAGGAGGCATCAGTGACAGAAGTGATAAGGTTGGGTCAGATTGTCTGTGTGTGTTTGTGTGTGTGTGTGTGTGTGTGTGTATGTGTGTGTGTGTGTGTGTGTGTGTGTGTGTGTGTGTGTGTGTGTGTGTGTGTGTGTGTGTGTGTGTGTGTGGTGTGTCCAGAATGTGTAGTGCTTTGGAGAAAGTGTTACAGAGTTTTCCTCTCTCTTCTCGGTAGAGCTTCCTGCTTTGTGCTTCCATCTCTCAGTGATGTTGAATTAGGACCTCCTGAATACGTCTCAGCCGACCTTCAGAAAGCCCCGTCTGCACCGGGAGTCGGAGTCCGGGACGTTAGCGTATACACGTTACACTTGGTGGTGCGGGACGTTAGCGTACATACACGTTACACTTGGTGGTGCGGGACGTTAGCGTATACACGTTACACTTGGTGGTGCGTGACGTTAGCGTATACACGTTACACTTGGTGGTGCGGGACGTTAGCGTATACACGTTACACTTGGTGCGTGACGTTAGCGTATACACGTTACACTTGGTGCGTGACGTTAGCGTATACACGTTACACTTGGTGGTGCGTGACGTTAGCGTATACACGTTACACTTGGTGCATGACGTTAGCGTATACACGTTACACTTGGTGGTGCGTGACGTTAGCGTATACACGTTACACTTGGTGCGTGACGTTAGCGTATACACGTTACACTTGGTGGTGCGTGACGTTAGCGTATACACGTTACACTTGGTGGTGCAGGACGTTAGCGTATACACGTTACACTCGGTGGTGCGGGACGTTAGCGTATATACACGTTACACTCGGTGGTGCGGGACGTTAGCGTATACACGTTACACTTGGTGGTGCGGGACGTTAGCGTATACACGTTACACTTGGTGGTGCGGGACGTTAGCGTATACACGTTACACTTGGTGGTGCGGGACGTTAGCGTACACACGTTACACTTGGTGGTGCGGGACGTTAGCGTATACACGTTACACTTGGTGGTGCGGGACGTTAGCGTATACACGTTACACTTGGTGGTGCGGGACGTTAGCGTATACACGTTACACTTGGTGGTGCGTGACGTTAGCGTATACACGTTACACTTGGTGGCGCGGGACGTTAGCGTATACACGTTACACTTGGTGGCGCGGGACGTTAGCCTTATACACGTTACACTTGGTGGTGCGGGACGTTAGCGTATACACGTTACACTTGGTGGTGCGTGACGTTAGCGTATACACGTTACACTTGGTGGTGCGGGACGTTAGCGTATATACACATTACACTCTGTGGTGCGGGACGTTAGCGTATACACGTTACACTTGGTGGTGCGGGACGTTAGCGTATACACGTTACACTCGGTGGTGCGGGACGTTAGCGTATACATGTTACACTTGGTGGCGCGGGACGTTAGCGTATATACACGTTACACTTGGTGGCGCGGGACGTTAGCGTATACACGTTACACTTGGTGGTGCGGGACGTTAGCGTATACACGTTAC
>NC_140175.1:30234606-30292106 GCF_963971535.1 Notolepis coatsorum | reverse complement strand
CTGAAAGTACTCTCTCTCTCTCTCTCTCTCTCTCTCTCTGTCGGGGGTTTTTAACTGTATTATTTCCATTTTATTTTATTATTATCATTAACAATAATAATAATATAAGTTATTGTTTTATTATTCTCTTTCAAAGTAAAACCTTTAAAACCTTCCATTTCATCCACTTTCACACTCAAGCTAGTATAATGATAAAGCTGTGAGGCAGTGAAAGCCGACACCAGGGTGAATGGTGTTTATATGCTGTCCTTCTTTAGATGAAGTGATTGGAGACACCTGCGGGGCGGTGATAAGAGTGAGGATGTGGCTGCGTGGAGAGCAGGTGGCGCCTGTTTACCTGAGCTATACATCACCAACATGGCACACAAGCGCAGGTGGAAATAACCGCTCAGTAAAATAAAAGTGATGTAACGCAGTCGCATGCATTTTTCTTTTAACTACTTTAAAGGTAGAATCTATAACGTCGTCAAAACAGCAACCTCTGGGAAAAAGAGCCCCTCTTGGTACTGAGCTTTGTTGTTTACATTTTTAGTTTTTGTCTGCCGATGGGGTTGGATTTCAGTGGTTACAGCCAGGGGAGCGGTTGCTATACTGCTGGCCACACCCCAGGCCTCTACCAAGAGAGGTCTGGAGAGATTCACAGTGTAATGAGTTACTAAACTCCAACCCACATGTCAGACCAAAACAAAAAGAGTAAACAAAGCACAATACCAAGCGGGGCTCTTTTGCCTAGAGGTTGCTGTTTGATGGCATTAAAAGATTCTACTTTTAATATTTAATACATTAACATGTCTAAAGGAACCAGCCCAACACTGCTCTAGAGCAGTGGTCATCACCAACCTTTTTAAGCCCAAGATCACCTTTTTTTTTGTTGGTGAAGGCAAGATCTACCTATTGAAGCGTTGAGAGAAAAAGACAGCCAAGATTGTACTTTAAACTAAATGACTTTTATTTGCCTGTATTCTAATTACATGCAATGCTTTGGTCCAACATTAAAACGTCAAAGTAGAACTGTAATATGTACTTTCTCAGTCAGTGCTAAGTGCAGTCATCTTATGCAGCATCACTTTTCACATCAAAACAAAAGTAGAACTGTAATGTGGACTTTCTCATATTATTAACATTGACAAACATATTTACAATTAGCATTTTATAAAGTAGAACTGTAATGTGTACTTTCTCAGTCAGTGCTAAGTGCAGTCAGTGCTAAGTGCAGCATCACTTTTCACATCAAAACAAAAGTAGAACTGTAATGTGGACTCTCAGGGAAAGATCTAAAAAAATAAAAAATTATAATAATATTCAGGGAAAGATCTACAGGGAAAGTCTCAAAGATCGACCAGTCGATCGCGATCGACGGGTTGGTGACCACTGCTCTAGAGGTTTCTTAACCTACTGTATGGAGTGGGACATATTGAAGACATAATTCTACTGGGTCCTGACATGTACTATGTTCTATGGCCCTGCTTATAGAAACCATAGGAGCCTTTATACAGTACCCTGCTTATAGAAACCATCTCTCTGGACAGCCCAAGGGTCCTTAGTCTGGTAATTAAATACAGGTGGTGAATTTCCGGCACCTGTGTTTCCATTGCAGACTGAGAGTGCGTTCTTGAGGAAGTAAGTTATCACCAGCCTCCAAAATGTAATGCCTGTGGTTTATGTTAGATAAATGTCATATGTAGCCTGCATTGTGTGTTGTTGGGGTGCTGTGACTTATGTGTATGATTATGACACGCTGCTTTGTGTTGTGTTTTGGTCCGTGCCGCTAACTGAGCTAATGCTAGCCAGCTAGTTATGCTATATGGCATATTTCCATTGGCATGTCAGCACTAGCGCTGGTGGATCGGTTGGCCGCATGGGCCGGGCATGGCACGGGGTAGCAACTAGTCATGGTCGTGCATATGGGTCACCTAGCGGCCTAATGCAGGCAGTGTATAGTGCATGATGCATATGACCTTTACCTCTGCTAATTATGTATTCTGCTAATTCCTTGTTTTCTGCTTATGTGTTGCAGAAACCACTCTGAAACACTCCATCATTTTGAGAGATCTCTCATTCAACAACTAATCCTAATTAAAATACAAAAGGACTGTTCTCTGTCTCTTGTGTCCACTCTCTGACCGCGGTGTGCCGTTTTGGATGAAGTGGCTCCAGCAAACAACATTACAAAACGTTATATCTTCAATAGAGCTGCTGGTGTTAACAGTTAACACAGTTACAGTAACTCCCTACACACGACCCTGGAGTGTGCACGTCCGCCTGGGTGGGAATACTGTATATCTGTGTGTGTGTGCGTGTGTGCGTGTGCGTGTGCGTGTGTGTGTGTGTGTGTGTGTGTGTGTGTGTGTGTGTGTGTGTGTGTGTGTGTGTGTGTGTAGTGTGTGTAGTGTGTGTGTGATAAGATTATCCTGCGGCAGCTGTACAGAGGATAGAGAGGAAACTCTGTAACACTTTCTTCAAAGCACTACACATTCTGGACACACAGACGCACAGTGTCAGCCAATCCTACCCTACCCAACCTTATCACTTCTGTCACTGATGCCTCCTGTCAGTATGCCTGTGTGCGTGTGTGTGTGTGTGTGTGTGTGTGTGTGTGTGTGTGTGTGTGTGTGTGTGTGTGTGTGTGTGTGTGTGTGTGTGTGTGTGTGTGTGTGTGTGTGTGTGTGTGTGTGTGTGTGTGTGTGTGTGTGTGTGTGTGTGTGTGTGTGTGTGTGTGTGTGTGTGTGTGTGTGTGTGTGTGTGTGTGTGTGTGTGTGTGCGTCTCCAAGGGCACATAGGCTAAATGTCATCACTTAGTCTACAAGATTGTGTTAAATCAACATCTTTTTTACCCTAATATCTCAAATGTACTACTTCTGACAGTTTTGGTTCACTCTTCATTTTCACCACATATGTTCGTTCATTCATTCAAACTTTATTTATTTCCATCAAGTAGGGCAGAATGATGACAACCTATCATATTGAAATTATCTCAGCTGATGTGTGATTAGTGTGATTACAATATAACGTGCAATATAATTTTTTAAAGATGCTATTTGTAAGATCTCTAGTTGTTTGGAATGAGGACCACGTGGACTCAACCACATACACATTTAGTGAAATAAGCATGTAATGTAATGGTTGAGTCTAAATTATGGTCCTCGTCGACGACGTCAAACCATCGCGTTCTTATGTCACTGAATTTGGTTGAGTGAGTCTACATGGTCCTCATTCCAAACCATTTTAAATATTATACTGTAGCACCTTTAAGAAGGGCACTTCACCAAAATATAATTCTGATTTATTTTGCCCATAATCTCACATGTATACACCCAAAAACCTTAAATCGTTTTGCACACATTAGTCATTCAGTTATTGAGGGTAAATGAGTTGGCCACCAGTGATGTCATCAGGGACATTGAATCCTTGTGTTGTGCTAATTACAGCACCACGAAATGATGTAGATGAGGAAATGGGCAGCAACACCTTATCTTGTAGGTACTGCCCCCATGTCATTTTATTGAGCTGTAATTAACACAGGGATTCAATGTCCCCGATGACATCTGCTGGTGGCCATATTCAAACTAATTTACTCTCAATAACTGTCAAACTAAATGAATGTGTGATTTAATAGTTTGTTGTGTGGTGAAGTGCCCCTTTAAGGTCTAGTCTCAAGTTAGTTTCGTTTTAAGTTAGTTTAAAATTGACATTTAGTTTCACAGTAATGACCAAACTTCTTGTATTATATGGAGCTAGTAGCTATTTGTGTGTGTGGTGACCAATGTCTTTGTATTATATGGACCTAGTATTTGTGCGTGTGGTGACCAATGTCTTTGTATTATATTATGGACCTAGTATTTGTGCGTGTGGTGACCAATGTCTTTGTATTATATGGACCTAGCGCATCTGCCAGACTCTTCTCAATCTAATCTTTTCTCATGTATTGTGTGTTTCAAAATGAATATTGCAGTGACAGTCTACACACAATGTGGATATTGCATATTTCCACATTGTTGCATCAATATGAATTCAACATATTGTTCCGACCCATCATCTTAGTTACACATGGGTCATGGATACCAACGTTGGTATTCAGGAGGCATCGTCCTTCTTTAGGGGACATGGAAGCTGTGCAGGCAGGCACCTATTGTGTTCGTCAATTCAACAAAAAGAAATCTGCCTACTACTGTACCAACCCTGGACTCAGTCAACAACCCCATCAACCCTGCACCCAGCACCGTTCTCCGCCCCCCGAGTTTAAGAAACGCTGCTCTGGGGGCCTCGAGCTGGCTGTAGACGCCTGGAGTCTGAGCCTGCCCCAAGGAACAAGGCATTTCTCAGGGAATAAATATCCCCAAATAAGGCTAGCAGAGCAGCTAGCTGTGTGTGTGTGTGTGTGTGTGTGTGTGTGTGTCTGTGTGTGTGTGTGTGTCTGTGTGTGAGAGAGAGTGTGTTCTCCCCTCAGTCTGGCATTTCAGATGAAATTCATTACCTTGCTGACAGTGTGTGTTAGCGACACAACACACCACATAGTCCACCGCACCCCGACTGAACACACATTCTCTGAGCCAATCAAGGCCGTGATACAAGGGCGATATTTTGAGGAAAGGTTGCCATCATTTATTGGCACCAGATTTTTTTTTCTCTCTCTCTCTCACGTGTTCCTTAAAACAATCCCAGGTGCAGATAAAACATACAGCCCATCGTCTACGCTGCTCCTCATCATCCCTGCTGCTCAGACACAGAGTGGTTTATTGAAGGGGAAGCAGGCGAAAGACCAAACAAGTCATCTGAGTGATTAAGTGCTAAAGCATGCTGATGCACACATGACCGATGGTCTGTGTGAGTATATGTGCGTGTATGTGTGTGTTTGTTTGGGTGTAGAACAGAGAGAGAGGGGGGAGGGAGGGAGGGAGAGACCCACAACCTGAGCTTAATCTACAGGATCGCCTGCCCTTCTCACACAATCAAACAGCTTATATTTTCAAAGCTCTTCTCAGATTACCATATTGTCCATGAGCAGATAATGCGGAAAATATATATATATATTCAAATGATGTTCCTCATTATCTCCACCAGACGGCAGCCGGTGTGTGCATGTATCTGTCTGTCTGTCTGTCTGTCTGTCTGTCTGTCTGTCTGTCTGTCTGTCTGTCTGTCTGTCTGTCTGTCTGTCTGTCTGTCTGTCTGTCTGTCTGTCTGTCTGTCTGACCGCAGCAAATATTGCAAATTAATTTGGATGAAACGTCACACACATACGCCAGCCAGACAGCAGACCAAGGACCTGAATTCTCGAATATTTTTAGAATCGGTCAACAACAAGTGTTTTATTTGAATTAATTTCCATCATTATCCATTGAAATATGTATTCAATATAAAGTTATGCCTTTTTGAACACAAGAGGGTGATACTACACAGGTTCGCTTCTCAGAGCCTCAGGTAATCAACTATCTGGCCCATGTTTACAACATGGAAATGCCATAGTGAAACTAATGTCATTGATATACCTATGCAATAAAAACATGTATGAATTAAATTCCAATTAAAATAACCCTACCCCCTTTCATATCATGTGAACCCTTTGTTGTAGAGACTTATGGGAGGTGTCAATGAACTTAGTACAGACTACTACTTTCATTAATCTAGGTTAACCATGCCCCTCTGCTTAAGTGTGTAATGCTGTATTAGTGTGTAATAGTGTGATGTGTGTAATATTGTACAATAGTGTAATAGTGTGTAATAGTGCAATAGTGTAATAGAAATAATGTGGGGAGCCCTGCTTGCCCTGCCTCCTACACGTAAGCCCTGCCTAACATGTAGGCTACCGTCTGTCAGCTGTCCTTGGTAGGCTAGTGACTAGGCTACTATCTGGCAGCTGTCCTTGGTAGCTGACACGCGAACTCTAACGCCAGTCCCATCTCCCTGTCTCCGGCTGTCTCGCAGTGATGACCGGAGTGTTGGACATCCCGTGATGATGACCGGGAGGATGCGACCCTCTCTGCGCCGCCCCCTTGCCTCAAATAGATCCGCCATCAGCTCTATTTTTTATCTTTCAAAATGTTCAGTTGCTATCGCTTGCACTTATCTGTGTTTCATTACGCATATGAGTGCATGCTTACCAACTGTTTGCCTGTTTTATTGCAACATCTACCGACATCTATGAAGGGAGATCCCCTTGAACGGCCCTTCTAAGGTTTCTCTCCTCCACATTGCCTGTGGTGCATTTTTTTCCTATTGCTAAGTTTTAGTGAGTTTTTCCTTACCTTGGCGTGGGGTATGTCTGGGAGTTTTGCATTTATTTGATTTATTTTAAATTTTTTGGACTTTATGGTGTTTTTGTGTTCTTGATTTATTGTGATGTTTCTTCTTGACTTGTTTAAAGAAGACGTGTCCGGCCCATGGGGACATTAACGTGTGTTGTCGGGCCTTACAAATAAATTTGATTTGGGCTAGTGACTAGGCTACTGTCTGTCAGCTGTCCTTGGTAGGCTAGTGACTAGGCTACTGTCTGTCAGCTGTCCTTGGTAGGCTAGTGACTAGGCTACTGTCTGTCAGCTGTCCTTGGTAGGCTAGTGACTAGGCTACTGTCTGTCAGCTGTCCTTGGTAGGCTAGTGACTAGGCTGTCTGTCAGCTGTCCTTGGTAGGCTAGTGACTAGGCTACTATCTGTCAGCTGTCCTTGGTAGGCTAGTGACTAGGCTACTGTCTGTCAGCTGTCCTTGGTAGGCTAGTGACTAGGCTACTATCTGTCAGCTGTCCTTGGTAGGCTAGTGACTAGGCTACTGTCTGTCAGCTGTCCTTGGTAGGCTAGTGACTAGGCTACTGTCTGTCAGCTGTCCTTGGTAGGCTAGTGACTAGGCTACCGTCTGTCAGCTGTCCTTGGTAGGCTAGTGACTAGGCTACTATCTGTCAGCTGTCCTTGGTAGGCTAGTGACTAGGCTACTATCTGTCAGCTGACCTTGGTAGGTTGTCAACATAGTGGGGCTTTTTTTTCTTTCCCACAGTGGATGATCTCTGTATGTTGTGTGCGTGTGTTTGGATACTGGTAATTATAATTAATGGTAATAGATGGTCTCTACATTTGTTAAATATTAGGCGTCTTTGTTTTCTCTGTGAGAGAGAGAGAAGTAATGTGTGAGTAGAGCGCACCTTTCTAGTATTTCAACCGTCAGTCACCAATTCACATGGGCTGGGAAAAGCAAAGATCCACCTGGAAGCTGCCGGTGGCTCTAGGAGTCCGTGGGGATGCTTTGTTGCGTGTGAATAGCGCATTTTAATCAGTATATTTGTTTCTCTGGCCGAAAACTAACGTTAACGTTATTAATCCTGTGGCCGCACTTTATTTAAAAACAGCCAATCAAATCCCCATCAATGGGAAATTAACCCGCCCATACCCATGCTGATTGGTCCTTGTGCAAGACTAGAAAGCGGGGATCCTTGATTAAACACCTGCTATCAGAAGAATAGACAGTCGGAAAAAAGGTTTTTACTTTTACTTTTTAGTACTTAAGTACATTTAAAAGTAGAAACGTTTTTTACTTTTACTCAAGTGTGTTTTTAGCCAGATACTCTGACTTTTACTTGAGTAAGATTTTGAGACCCCTGCCCATCACTGACCTGAGGTATAAGCTACAGTAGAGAGATCAGTGCTTCTCAAAGAGGTCCTGGGAGGTCCAGCTCAATGGTAAATAGTTTATTTGATCTATTTCAAACCCTGCCCTCTTTTCTTAATCCTCCAATCACAACTGTTGCTTCTCTCGGAAACAAAAGTTGTGATTGGAGAAACAATTTCACAAAATCTTTATTCATATTCCCTATGAGTTGGCACAATGAGAGAATAACTTCTGATCATATAGGTTTCACTCTGTTTCCTACAGTAGACAGAAATGCAATTCTGGACTAAGTCATATCTTCTCAAATGTGGGTCCGCTGGGATAAAAAAAAAATCTTGCCAGATGGAGGTCCATCATTGCCCACTACTGCGTATCAATTTGGGGGTCCTTTTGATGTGGAAAAGGTTTGAAAACCATTGGCCCTAGTCTATGCTGTGGTCCAAATCCCAGCAGCCTTCAGCCTGGTCTGCTTCCGCGGGGCAGAGAGTCGGTGATGCTAATCATCATGAGGCAGTGGATTAACACACATGATAGTTCCGTTTGGAGAGCTCAGCTAAAAGGGAAACCACCTCGCTGGCTGAATAGACATTCACTGGGAGGGAGCTCCTGAAATCAGCTGGATTAGCCCCCGGCAAGATCTGGCCCTGACCGGATGGCTTTTAAAAGGGAAATCAAAACTATTAGAAAAGACTTGATTTTTGTATTAATTATTTGTATGGCGTGTAGGTTCATTTGACAGGGAAAAGTAGAAGAGGAGACAGGAGAGATGAAGGAGAGAGAGGGGATTCCACGCGTGAGCCGGACTCAAACTTGTGATGTCAGGAGCACAAGGAATGCACCCAAAGTCCCCTGATCCGTCAGGATACTTAGAACCTGCAGTTTTTCCCACGGACTGCCGCCTTGGGCTATATATGCATGGCAAATTGTGGTCCCCCGTCCGCCCACTCACTCACTCACTCACTCACTCACTCACTCACTCACTCACTCACTTAGTCTCGGTCTGACTCAAAACTCCATCACTTGTGTTCCGTGAGGGACATTTAGCGACCTGCGCTAGCTTAGAAACTTGGCCTTCGAAAGACTGTGAGGGCGCTGGGCTTTATGATGATATACGGGCTGCTGGCATTAGCAAGTAAGTGTAACGTTAACCAAACAACATTCACATTCCACAACTGGCTGCGCCGACACACAACATTAGTTGCGCAACTTGCGCTGTGTGTGTCTCTGGATGGTTTCGTGCCCGTTTTGGTGTTGAGGGACCGTTTTGGTTTTTACCATGCACCTTGCACCTTATATAAAAATTAACAAACTTCAGGAAATTATCAAATAAGATGCACTCATTCCACCATATCGGGTATTCCTAGCACAGAAACGACTGGACTACCTCTCATCTGTATTCCTAGCACAGAAACGACTGGACTACCTCTCATCTCTGACAAGATGGGAGAGGATTATCCTGTAACCACCCTGCATGTTTACAATCATATATTTTTACCTTGTATACACAGGGAGGGTACACTTGTAAATGAGAGCTTTCATAATGCCCCCCCCCCATCTAAATAAAGGTTTAACTGAATTCCTGAATATCAACGTCAGTCATTGTGATGTCAGGGACCCCACAAGTAGTGTTTGATTCAATCTGTTTACTAGGGACATGGTGGGAAGGTATTGTCTAAAGTACAGCCCACAGTTAATTAGGGGGTTGCATTTCATGGTTTGTGGAAACAAAGGGAGGACAGTCAATAATGGTCTCATCCTCCACTCAAATCAACCGCTGATCCAGTTGCTGTGTAGTGGTTCAGGTCCCCCCCCCCCCCCCCCCCCGGCTGGCCTAGGGATAAGATGATCCCACCAGAACCCTCTCTATCTCTCCATCTCTCCGACTCTTAAAAACCTATTTGGGCAGTGGGCTGCTCACCCTCCCTTAAAATAAAGAAAACAGAAGACTTTCTAGCATTCCAGCTGGCGCAAAGTCACAGTAGTTTTCTACCAATTCCTTGTGTTGCTCAGGCCCTTATAAAGACTTGTCTTTATCTGAAGACAGCGAGGTCCCTGGTTTACGCCGGGCATGGGGCACCACATCCACCTTCCCTTCCGCCCCGTTACCAACCCTACAGAGAGCAGAAAGACAAGACTACACAATAGCCTAGCGAGATAGAAAGCTCTAGTCTAGCGGGTGTCTCACACACTAGTAGGATAGTAACAGAGTAGAGGTTTGGCCTCTGGTCCTTATGGAGCTAGTTGGTACTCTATCATAGCCTGACAGTCATGACCCCTCACCTGCCCTATGACCCTGGGGAGAGGGAGGGAGAGAGATGGAGAGACACCGGTGGGTGAGCAAGAGAGATTGAGAGAGACAGACCTAGTCACCTAGAGAGGTTGAGAGGGGAAGGGAGAGAGCGAGAGAGAGCAAAGCAAGACAGAGACGGAGAGAGAAAGTGAGAGACGGAGAAAGTCAAAGGCAGTGAGGGGGAGGAAGAGAGAAGAACATGAGAGAGGGGTGGGGGAGATAGCAAGAGAGAGCAAGGCAAGACAGAGAGAGAGACAGAGAAAGTCAAGGACAGTGAGGGTGGAGGAAGAGAGGAAGCAAAGAATATGAGAGAGAGAGAGGGTGGGGGAGATAGCAAGAGAGAGGAAGGCAAGACAGAGATGGAGAGAGAGAATGAGAGACAGAGAAAGTCATAGACAGTGAGGGGGAGAGAGGAAGCAAAGAACATGAGGAGAGGGGGGGGGGTGGGGGATGGAAGGAGAAAGAGGGATTAGAGTGGTGGGACTTGGGAAACCCCTCAAGGGTATATAGACTACACCTGATATAGGCTAGTTCTGTTCTCAAATAACGCAGAAAGGAGTGTTCATGTTTCAATGAAAGAAAACACTAAATTAAATGACAGACAAGTAAGAAAATGTATCAGAAATGCACCAATGCTCCTTCGTCAATGTAGTCCCATTTTGACCTACACATTTTTTACTAATCCAATTTTCACAATATTGGGAGTAGGCCTATAATACACCTGCTGCTACCCACCTTGGAGATGATGAGCACCTCTCCGTGCTCCAGGCCACCCTTGAGGGTGAACCCCCAGGGGGCCCCGCCCTGGAGCCGGGCCTCCACGAACAAGGAGCCGCCTCTCTGGAGGACCGAGCTGTCGCTGCTGGTCCGATCGCTGCCGCTATCCATACCCGGCGAAAGAGGGGCTCAAACTCGGGGGCGACTCCTCCTCAATCCATCGGCGACCAGGCTCGGAGGAAACTCGACAAAAGACTTGTATAAGTTTCCACTGTGATGACAAATAATAACCACGTTTTCTCCTCGACCTTAGAATCCGCGCATGATGACGAGAGAGGAGGAGAGCACAATCCAAACGCACGAATCATTTCCTTCTCGGCGTTAGAATAATAATATGATGACCGCAACCGGCTGCAAAGTGCATTTTGTTAAAACGTGTGTTTCCATGATCGGACATGTGGGTTAAAAAAAAAGTGGAAAACAGTCCGCCAGTTAATAATGCCAGTTAAAAAAGTATATAGGAAGAAAGTAAAACATGCGAATGAACTTAAAATGACAAAATCCAAACTTCACTTCTTGATGATAGCCTGTCAGTGCCTCTCTCCCTCTTCCGAATTCATTTTAGCATCACAATAGAATTTGCTCCAATCCACTGGGCGAGGAGAAAAGAGAGAGAGAGAGAGAGAGAGACAGCCAGAGAGAGAGACAGCCAGAGAGAGAGAGAGCCAGAGAGAGAGAGAGAGAGAGACTCCGAGATTAGGTCAATTTGTCCGTCAGAATGATCAAAAATACCAAAACGTTTTGCTTTCCACCAGACGTCGGCACTTGTTGTTTCGACTCACTTTCCTCCCCTCAAACCTCCTTCTCTAAAGCTTTCAGAGAAACCAGTCCTGGTGCTGGAGGCGCTGCGGGTCCAGATCAGCCCGTCTCCTCCTCGGTGCGTTCAACTTGTTCTCTTCAATAGATGCGAACTTTCTGCCTCCCCCTCTCTCTCTCTCTCTCGCAGTCAATGGATGAGGCGACACTGCGCATGTGCGCCGCACACAGATGCCCCGATATTCTTCTATCCAAGTCCAGCTTTTATTATAGAAGTCAGAATTTGGACTTTGTCCGTGATGTTTTGTGTGGGTCCAAATGGCTATACATCTAGGGACAATTTACTTTAAATTCCCAAATGTAAACAAACAACTATTTTGCAGACGTCTCTATAGGAACTAGGAACCCTACTACTTCATTATCAAGTTTCAAGTTCAAGTTTCTTTATTAGTTGACATGCAAAGATACAGAATACCTTCACATGGAATGCTTTTTTCTGTTATGCTCCTATGAGGATCATAGGACGCTTGGATCATACACATACAGCTCATTACAGTAATATTCCACAATTATTACATTTTAGATAGTAATAATCCACCCTACAACAGTCTAAATAATAGTTGAATTTGGAAGAAATTAAAAATTTCTCGGTTGAAAGTTATTTAAAAGTTAATTAAACCCAACAGGATCGAACAATTGTTTTACATGAAGAACGATCAAAGCCTACAATAAAAAAAAAAAAAATTACATACACTCATACATTACAAACATCCTCTCTCATGATAATTTTCAGCAACTATATGTATATGTGCAATACGGAAGACAGCAAATAATGTGTGTGTGTGTGTGTGTGTGTGTGTGTGTGTGTGTGTGTGTGTGCGTGTGTGTGTGCGTGTGTGTGTGTGCGTGTGTGTGTGTGTGTGTGTGTAATAAGGCAAACGCGTTTGACCGCGTATGGTATGCGTGCAATGAGAAACAAGGCAAGTACAGTGAGTGAGAGTGAGTGTGCGTGGTGCGTGTGTGTGTGTGTGTGCCTACTTGAATGTGCGTGTGTGTTGATGATTACTTCATCCAAATTCCATTCCACGTCCAGGGGCGATTAAAGCGGTATATCCGCATGACTAAATCAGACTCTTTTATCAGCTCTTTGTGTCTGTGTAAATATATACCTGTTTAAGGAAGCGACTAGAAAGGACCCAGATGACACACACAAGACTAGTGTTTCGTGCCCCGAGCCTTCTCTGTGATATTTAGGTCAAGTGCAAAGCCGAGTAATGCCTTGTTTGTTGTCTGTCTGTCTATCTCTTTGTCTCTCTAGCCCCCCCCCCCCCCCCCCCCCAACACACACAACACCCCCGAAACACCCCCATGATCAACATGCATGTGCCTGTGCCGTGCACACACAAACACAAAAACACCCTCATGAGCAACACGTATGTGGACGCACACGCAAACACACTGCATTCTGACACCTGTTTTCCCCCATGCCGATTACAGGAGGGTTGGTGTCTAATACACCAATTAACATTCCTGTGCCGTTCTGTCTCTCTGATAGTTGGACGGCTATTAAACCATTTTGTAGCGTTGTCTTCTTAAAGGGACAATAACCCAGGCTGTCGTTTGTTAACTTGTCAACCTTGTCTGGTGAAATAAGACTTAACCCCCCACCCCCCAACTAACAATGACAAAGACATCTCAAGTCAACATGTCTTTTTAGCTCAGTAATGCCTCTTTGCAGACATTCTTCACCCGAATACACCCTTAGTCTTGTAATGCACGTGTTAAGCCCATTTTATTATATCATATTGTTACTATAAGGCTAAGCTGGTTACAGAATGTAAGGCACTCACTGTGAACCGTCAGCATTACTGCTGCAACAACCCATTGCCAGAGAGGGGGGGGGGGGGGGGGCCTCTGTCATGATCAGAGTTTGCCATACCATAGAGGTGTTAAGTGATGAGCGTTTTATGAGAGAGAGGCATTGCTCTGTGCTCGTGTGTGTGTGCGTGGGTGTGTGTGTGTGTGTGTGTGTGTGTGTGTGTGTGTGTGTGTGTGCGTGGGTGTGTGTGTGTGTGTGTGTGTGTGTGTGTGTGTGCACGCGCGTGCGTGTGCAAGAGAGAGTTCAAAGAGAAAGCAACGTTAGAGGGGAACACTACTCAAATTAAACATTTGAATATGTTATTTCCATGGCATAAGACAGATCAATCAATATTTGTGAACATGAGCTACTCTCTCCCAAAGCCAGAAACCAGTGATGTAAGAATCAAAACGTGTGACGTCATCAAGTATAAAGTCTGGAGCTGCTTCATTGACAATGGATGGGACTGGGAGACTGATTTTGTGGACCCACTGAATGTTTATTTTCTTTTTTCTAATATCCAAATTAGCTTTATTCTATAGCAGTGGTCTCAGTTCTGAAACATAAAATGTACCTATGAACTCAGAACATCCCCCTGGGTGCTCTCAGTGTCATCTATAAAATATTTCCAATGCATTGTCTATGGAGCAGCTTCAGAATTTATACTTGATGGCGGCTAAGTGGCGCAGTGGGCAAGGCGCTCGCCACTAATGCAGGAGATGCTGGGTTCGAGCCCAGCTCTCTGCATTGCTACCAGCTTGGCTGGTCGTTCATACTAACACAATTGGCAGTATTAGGGGGTGGGAAGCTGGTGGGTGGGGATCGGACGTTGTGGACAGCGACTCCTACAGGTTGGTTGGTGCGCCTGCGCAGCAGAATCAGGAAGCAACAGGGGCGGCGTGTCCCTCCCACGCAGACCCTCGCCGCTGAGAGATCGCGCTGTGCAGGTGAAAAGATGCGACGGCTGCCTCCTTGTGTACCGGAGGGGACACGTGATGCAAGGCTTCGTCCACATTGCAGCTGGCCAGTGGGAGGCATGGCCTAACAGCGTTCAAGACAGGGGAGGGTAGAATTGGACAATACGAAATTGGGATGGGAGAAAAATAGAAAATGGGAGAAAAAGTAGATAAAAAAAAAGAATTTATACTTGATGACATCACACGTTTGAGTTTTAGCACTGAAATATTTGGATTTGGGAGATTTGCTCATTTTCACTGCTCATTTTTGTACCGTCTTATACCAGAGGAATAACAGGTATACATTCTGACATTTGGCATAGTTCCCCTTGAATTGAAGTACAGTATGTGCGTGCGTGTGCATGTGTGTGTGTGTTTATCCATTGTGTGCTTGCGTGTGTACAGTATGTGTGATGTCTTGTCACAGAGTGGTAGAATGTTCCAAGGGTGCTATTCATTAGCAGAGGATTAAGATACATATAACTCATCACCATGAGACAAGTTTCAACTATTAAAGAAACTTGAAACTTGAAACTTGTCTCATGGTGATGAGTTATATGTATCTTAATCCTCTGCTAATGAATAGCACCCTTGGAACATTCTACCACTCTGTGACAAGTCTATTCATCTCAGCTGCTACTGTCTGCTGACTCACTCTTTGTCTGCCTCTCTAGCTGACCCTTGATTGATTGATTGATTGATTGATTGATTGATTGATTGATTGATTGATTGATTGATTGATTGATTGATTGATTGATTGATTGATTGATAGCAAACTTTATTAACAGATTGCAGAATGGGTACAATACAGTACGGCTCAATACACACAATTGTTAAGGGGCTGCAGACCAGAGAAATACTTTCGTCTTGTTTACATCAGGGTCCCCCATTTTCAATTCATCCAGACATTTATGACATACAAGATATACAAATATACAGTACTGTTTCAGAGACAGAGATCATAAAAGAAAATATATACATTCGAGGGGGAAGAAACTGTACATTGGAGGTGGTTGGGTGGGTGGGTGGGGGGGTTTGGACATTTACCGGGGCCAGTTTAGAATTGCAGCCTCCCGTAGGTGCTCTTTGAGAGCGGTTTTGAAGGAGGGTAGGGATTCACATTATTTTACGGCTGTGGGTAGGGCGTTCCACATTGTTGTGGCATAATTGCGAAACGTGTTTAGTCCCTTGTTTGAGCCGAATCTGGGTTGAACATGATTTGTGGAACTCCCTCTGGTGTTGTGGTCGTGGAATTCACTGACCTTTGGGAAGTATTTCGACATGTACATGGGTATGTGGTGTAGTGTATCTTGTAGACCAGGCCCATTGCAAGTTGCTGTACTCTGTTGTCTACTCTAAGCCATCCTAGGTTGTCAAAGTGGGCAGGGGTGAGGTGGGTTCTAGGAGTAAGATCAAGCAGTAGTCTGATCAGTTTGTTTTGTGATGTTTGTAGTCTTGTTTTTAGGGCCTTTGAGGTGCTTTGGTACCATGAGGTGCAAGTATAGTCGTAGTACCCTTGAATGAGTGCTCCTGTTAGAGTCTTCAGGGTATTTATTGTTCGTTGGTTGACATTTTTTTATTACATTGGTTGCCATTTTGTCACAGGAAAGATTTGCCTCTGTTCCTTCTATCTGCGTTCTGCCTTGTCGTGTTGTTGTCTGAAGTTTGTGAAGATGAGTGAAATGAGAGGCACACAAACAAGATGTCCCCAGAGTTGTCAGCCAATTTTGAAAGACCAGCCTGGATCTCGATGCCTGATCCATAAACTCTATGACAGACATAATAACGCCATAATGCGATGCAACGTGTAATGCCTATGAGCTGCCACTAGGGACAGAGAGGCTAACCAAGGTGATTCATCTAAATTAATTCATCGAACCTTGTGAGTTTTTTGGGTGTTTTTAAATGTTGCGCTCCCCAAGACTCCTGCCTCCCAAGCAGAGCATGTGTAGCTCTTGAAAGGGTTGAATGGTTCTTTAGTCTAACAGGCTAATTTGATAATTTAGTGAAACCTTGGCTTTAATTTGTCTCACTGGCGTAGCAGCAGCCAGCCATCACTGCTGCATTCAGGAAGGAACACGAATTGATCATATCCACACGGCGGCCATTTATCCCAACCTGCGCATGACATCAGAGCAAAATGTACCAGTACACTGCTGTCTCAGTATGTAGCAAATGTATAAATTGATTAGTTAAAACGTTTAGTTTATGACTAACTGAATGTCTGACTCTGAGTGAGTTAGTGAGCCAATCCCTGACCAATGTGGTGCCTAGCTAGATTTTGGCACTAGGGGAGATTTTAGCCCGTTGCATCGCAGCCAATTCCACCGCCAATCATTGTGTTCATAGACTCACACAGAAACTACAGAGCTTCATGAAACTGAAAAACAAAGGGCGGCTGGGTGGCACAGCGGTCTAAGCGCTCGTCACCAATGCGTGAGACACCGGTATCTACCGGCCGGCCGTCATACTGACTCAATTGGCAGAGTCAGCGGGAGGGGAGTCAATGGGTGGTATTCTGGTCGTTGTAAACAGCGACTCCTACAGGTCGGTTGGGGGACGCCTGCACAGCAAGGACAGGAGATGTCGAGGGTAGTGTGAGCCTCCCACACGTTACACCTCGCCAATGAGAGTCCGCGCTGGCAGGTGAAAAGAAGTGTCTGGCTGACTCTGCACGTATCGGAGGGGACATGCAATAGATTCTTCAACCCTCCCTACGACCGACCAGTGGGGGGCACATGCGAGCAACGATCAAGACAGGGGAGGGGGGAATTGGCACAACTAAAATTGGGATGGGAGGAAAACAGAAAAAGGAGAAAAAGTGGATTAAAGAAAAAGAAACTGAAAAACTAAAATAAACAAGTGACGTGAAACAAATTATATATGCAATACAAAATTAAAGAAACATCCTTTACCCTTCAATGTTTGTCTATTGATTATTACGGCTGTTTTATATCGCTTCCTCTTTCTCTTCTTTTCCTCTTTATTTTAATTCCCCATTGTGCTTTCTAAAGGAGGAGCTACAAGTCCTTCTGTGTCTCTCTGTATGTTTCTGTACGAAGAAACTAAACAGCATTACAATAAACAATGTAAATAAAACTCAAATGCAAATGTGTTTGTTCATCTCAGTTTGTTTGACTCAGGAACAGCTTCTTTCCCTCAGCTGTGATCTCCCTGAACTCTGTACCACGATGACAGCCCCTCCAATACCATATCAACTCTGAACTCCACTGCCTATACCCTAGGCTTTGTTACCCATATTGTACAAACTTTGAACTCTGTTGCGTATACTCAATTTAAACATACCTGCTGCTTTCACTCTCTACAACTGCCCTACACCGTAATGATAGTTATCATAATAATCATAACTACCTACCTCATACTATAGTCTACCCATATAACTCAGTATGTACAATAGTGCTGTAAATACTGTATATTTATATTTACTGCATATATATATATGTATAAATATCCATATCTGTGAATATACCTGCATATATATATATAATATATACAGTATATCCACATAAAAACTAAATCTATATATACATATCCCTTAACTACTATTAATCTTACAACAACTCTGTGCATACATCTGATTAGCACTATTACTCAGTAGTACTCAATTATATATGTTATACCCTGTTTAATCACCTGTACATTGTATATTACTATTGCACTTTACTGTTACATTTGCACTCTGGTTGGATGCCAAACTTCTTTTCGCTGTACTGTACTTGTGCTGTATAATGACAATACATTTGAATCTAATCTAATGTAGTCACTGATTTGATCACTGAATGATGCTATTTTCTACTTGACCACTAGAGGACAGTAAAAAACTATTAAATCTACATGAGCACTAAACATAATACCACAGGGATGGTCTGTAGGCATAATGTATTTTTTTCACATTGTTCTACAGCCTTGCCTTGCCTTTCAGAATCATCTATGACATCATCATAAGACAGCTGTTGTGACACCACGTGATCGATACTAATGGGAAGTCCACAGAGACGTTCTTGCACCATAGTACATCTCAGGCAGGTTTTGATGAGTTTGAGTTTAGTGTCAGCTTTGCCTTTGACCCCAAATGTTGTGTGTCTGTCTACCATGTTTGTTATTGTTGTTTTTCGCCCCATGTAAAGCGACCTTGGGTTTTATGAAAGGCGCTATACAAAACCAAGTTATTATTATTTGTATTATTATAGCTTCTTCTCGTGCAGGACGGTCTAACTACACACCCTCAAGACCCCTCCGCTCTACATATTCTGGCCGCCTCAGACCCACTCCTATCCGAGCTCCTGGGGGGGTCATGAAAGCGAAGCAGGCTATTCACGGTCCTCGCTCCACAATGGTGGAACGAACTTCCCACCACAGACAGGACACCTGAAACCTGGCCAATTTTCCGTCGTTGAAAAACACACCTCTTCAAACAATATCTGAAATAGAAAATAATGTCTTTTTACTACTATGTACCCTATACTACTATGCTACTATACTTATACTACTACCTATCATGCTAATACGTCTATATTACTATGCATGTGTAATCAGAGAGTTCCATGTCTGTCATGTTTTTTGATGGCAAAGGTGGAAAATGTAGCAATTCCACGGAAAGTTCCCTGCCACCAAGATCTGGCTGTCATGGGTCAGACCAGTGCTCAGGCTTTGACAGTGCCCCAGAAACTCTTCTTTTGCTGGGGAGGTTGAGGAGCACTCCAAACACCTCTCCCAGGTTCTAAAATCTCTCATCAAGCGAAGAGAGGGCTGCATCCACTAACCACTTCCATTTTTTTTAAGTGCATCACCAAAAGGGTCATCTGCGGGGCCTCATGACCAAATAGCCTTTTTGTGTCTCTCAACCTGCTTTTGTTTGAGTACAGCCTCCACGTTCATCTCCTCGCATGTCTCCTTTGAAGCTGTCTGTGCACCAGAAGATCCAGTGTTTCTGTAGCAGGTTGAGAGAATCTCTGGTTTTCTTCAGCAAGTCGACAGCCACATCTAGAAGCATGGAGGGTAAGTAAGTAAGTAAGTAAGTAAGTAAGTAAGTAAGTAAGTAAGTAAGTAAGTAAGTAAGTAAGTAAGTAAGTATTTATAAAGCACCTTTCATACATGTCATGTAGCTCAAAGTGCTGTACACAAACATACGCATATATAAAGCATCACATTAATAAGATAACAGTAATAAAAGTACGGCAATAGGCAAAGCACAGTAAAATAACATTTCAGTAAAAGATCAATACATCAAATTTAATTAAAAACATAATAATAAAAACATTTCAATAAGATACTCGCTTTCCCTAAGGCATGGTACACTATTTGTAAGCTAGACTGTATAGGTACGTTTTTAATTTTCCTTTAAAAATGTGTATGGAGCTGGCTTTCCTGATGTGTGTTGAATGAATGAATGAATGAAAACTTTATTTAACAGATTGCAGAATGGGTACAATACAGTACGGCTCAATACATACAATTGTTAAGGGGATGCAGACCTGAGAAAGACGTTTGTCTTGTTTCCATCAGGGTCCCCCATTTTCAATTCATATAGACATATATGACATACATGACATACAGATAGTCAGTACTGCTACATCTATACATTTATGACATACCAGATTTGCAAATACAGTACTGTTTGTGATACAGAAGGAGTCAAGAAAAGGGAGTATATACATTTGACGTCGAAACTGTACATTGGAGGAGGTTGGGTGGGGGGGGTTGGGTACATTGGGATATTGACAACCACACTGGGTAATTTACATTGGAGGTGGTTGGGGGGGGGGGGCCGGGGGGCACACTGTATAAACAAGTAACACTGTACATTGAGGGGGGGGGGGGAGGAGACACTGTACAAACAAACACAATTGTACATTGAACTATTGACAAAACCGTACTAGGTAAATGACTGTACATTGGAGGGGGTTGGGTTAGGATATTTACAGGGGCCAGTGTTGAATTGCAGTCTCCCGTAGGTGTCCCTTGAGAGAGGTTTTGAAAGTGGGTAGTGATCCACATTCCTTTACAGCTTTGGGTAGGGCGTTCCACATTGATGTGGCATAATTGCGAAACGTGTTTAGTCCCTTATTTGAGCCGAATCTGGGTTTAACATGATTTGTGGAGCTCCCTCTGGTGTTGTGATCGTGGTATTCACTGACCTTTGGGAAGTATTTTGACATGTACATGGGTACCTTGGTCGTGTAGTGTATCTTGTAGACCAGGCCCATTGCAAGTTGTTGTACTCTGTCGTCTACTCTAAGCCATCCTAGGTTGTCAAAGTGGGCAGGGGTGAGGTGGGTTCTAGGAGTAAGGTCAAGCAGTAGTCTGACCAGTTTGTTTTGAGATGTTTGTAATTTTGTTTTTAGCGCCTTTGAGGTGCTTTGGTACCATGAGGTGCAAGCATAGTCGTAGTACCCCTGAATGAGTGCTCCTGCCAGAGTCTTCAGGGTGTTCTTGTTTACCAGAGAGGAGATCCGGTACAAGAATCGAGTTCGTTGGTTGACTTTTTTTATTACATTGGATGCCATTTTGTCACAGGAGAGATTAGCCTCTAGGATGGAACCCAGGTAGGTGATTTCATCTTTCCTTGTGACAATATTGTCACCCACTGTAACTGAGAAGCCGTCGGTCTTGCTGAGTTTGTTATTTGAACCGAAGAGAATGGACTCTGTTTTGCCCATGTGTAATGATAGTTTGTTATCAGCGAGCCATATGCAGATTTTGCCTAGTTCCGAGCTGAGGGTTTTTTCAACCTGTAACTTGTTCTTGTCAGAGACCAGCAGGGCTGAGTCGTCCGCAAACAGGAACAAGTTGCAGTCACAAGCTGACGACATGTCATTTGCATAAATTAGGAACAGTAGCGGTCCTAGTATGCTTCCTTGTGGAACACCACAGCTCACTGTGAGGGGGGGGGATAGGGTACCGTTTACCTCCACCATCTGTTCCCTCCCCTCAAGGTAGGATTGCATCCAGCTCACTGATAGACTATCAAAACCAATTGCTTTTAGCTTGTCAATCAGAATGGAGTGATTGACCGTGTCAAAGGCCTTTTGTAGGTCCAGCATGACCATGCCGCAGTATTTGCCTGCGTCCACCTCTTGTTTGATGTGGTCATTCAAATAGAGAAGGCATGTGTCAGTGGAGTGGGATGTTCTGAAGCCAGATTGGAATTCGTAGATTAGATTTTTTTCCGCTAGGTACTTTTCGACCTGTTCGTAGACTATTTTTTCCATGACTTTCGAGATGGAGGTGAGAATAGAAACAGGGCGGTAGTTGCCTGGGTCTAATTTGCTGCCCTTTTTGTGCAGAGGGGTCACCCTCGCAATTTTGAAGTCCTTGGGGACGTGTCCCTGTTTTATGGAGAGGTTTATTATGTGTGTGATGATTGGTGTGATGGCGGCTGCTGAGTCTCTGAGGAATTTGGAGGGGATGTTGTCATGGCCAGTGGCCTTGTTAGGTTGGAGGGCGCTCAGTTTATTGAGTACCTCATCTGTTGTTACCATTTCCAGCTTGAAGTCGTCCTTGCGGACCCCTAGGTTTTTGTAGTAAGCTACTATGTGTTCTACCCCATAAAGCCCTGAGTGGGAGGGTAGTTTGTTTACCAGTGTTGTGGCTATGTTTGTGAAGAAAATGTTTAAGTAATTGGCTACATCCAGCTTGTCTGTGATGAGCGTGTTGTCCGTTTTTATGTTTATGTTTGAGAATCTGGTTTTAAGTTTTTTACTGCATCCTAGTTGATTATTGAGTAATTTCCAAAGTTCACGTGGTTTGTTTTTGTTTTCCTCAGTTTTGTCATTGATGAAATTCTTTTTTGCAGTTTTGATCATGGAGTTTACGTCGTTTCTTAGTCTGTTTCTTTCTAGTTTGAGTTCAGTCACGTGGGCTTGGAGTTCACTGCTCGTGCTTTTAGTAAGCTTTGACTGACTTTTACGAAACTCAGAGCATTTTTTGTCTCTGGTTTTCATAGCGGCCAGTATTTCGGAGTGCATCCACGGCTCAGCGCGATTTTTTACCCTGGTGGTTCTTAGGGGGGCCATGTCGTTTAGTATTGCTGAGAATTTGGTTTTGAAACCAAGCCATGTTTCGTCAACCAGTGTACCATTGAGTTCATCTGACCAGTCCAGACTCTCCAGTTCAAGGTTGAAGGCCTCGCTAGAGTAGGTTTTGAGGTCTCTAGATGTGACTGTTTTGTGGCAGCCAGCCTTTTGTTTTAGTTTTTTTCGGGTACAGAATATCATATAATGATCACTTTATTGGTAGTGTGTTCCATAGTTTTGGGGCATAGTTGGCAAATGCCATACTTCCGATCCTCTTTTGGTTTCTGGGTGTGTCTAATAAACCTGTAGTGGATGACCTTAGCGTTCTTGAGGGCAGATAACTAACTAGGGAATTTGCTATGTATTTTGGGCCTTGCTTATTTAGAGCTTTATATGTCAGGAAAAGGACCTTAAAATCAATTCTGTGAGTTACTGTGTCAGTAGTTTACACACATGCTGGATCTCGTTGAGGATGTCATACCATACGACAGAGAAAAGAAAGGCAGGTAGGATCCAATCTCCTCGGCCAAAGACTGGGCTTCAGATTTCACCACACAGGCTCTGCAGTAGTTTCCCTCACCTCCAGAAGAGCCTCTCTGACTTGCCCAGCCTGATACCTTACTGCCTGGACGTTCCCACCCGGTCTTTGAGCATGGTTTCAGGGTGGTTTTGACATGATTCAGGGGGATATCCCATCTATGGGTGGAGGGTGAGAAGAGTTTGAATGATTTAGTTACATTTCCAAAGTATAGCCCATGGCATCTGGTGAGCTTTTAGCAGCTTCAGCTACCACTAGATTTAAATCGGGGGCGCCACACAGGACAAACAAGGCTCTTGGGTTCTGTTGACGCAGCCTGAACACCTTTATTCCTTCCCTTCATGTTGGTGCCGTTGTCATAGGACTGTCCTCTGTCCTCAAAGGGGATGTTATTACGCTCCTCCGGCTTCTTGAGGATGAGAGATGACAAAACCTTCCCCTGTTGACTCTTCCGCCGCCACAAGAAAGCCCATGAAATGTTCTCCAATTTGTGGTTTGTCTTCTAGTTACAGAGCCCTGACAGTGACATGAAAGCTGTTGTTTGTGACTCAGGGGTGCAATCTAAAATAATGGAGAAATACTTTTGATGTTTTGATCTCTTTCCACATTTTTCCTCCTGGATTCCTCTGCCCAGGTGTGTGACTACCGGCTCCACGTTCCACTCTACCAGCATGCTGCTTCAGCCATACATTTATTTTTGGAAATATACTTTTGGATATTGCAACTACTACAGAAAAACGTGAGTACACAAGTTCAAGTTCAACTCAAGTTCAGACCTATGTTACTCTATTTCATTAGCACTAAAAGTGAATTCTCTTTATTGTATCAGAAACTTCAAAATATTATAAAGTATAGTATTGTGGTTTGCAAAAAAAGTATGCAGTCCTCAAAAACGAAAATTTAAATGGCCACTTTTGGGGGTGACTGTTAACCCTTTCACTGCCGCACTACCAAAACAGTTAACCCTTTCACTGCGACAACACACAGAAGGTTAACCCTTTCACTGCCACACAACAGCCGGTTCGACCGTCGGTTGTGTGATAGTAAAGGGTTAACCTTCTGTCGTGTGGCAGTGAAAAGGGTTAAGAGGTTAACACTAGCACAGCCGACAAGGGGTCAAATGACCCCTAGGCATTTTCAATAAATGTATCCTCGTCACTCGGTCGAGCTCCAGCTCTGTTACTCAATGACTTTTCCCGGTTTCTGAAATTTCAAAATGACTTCAGGAAAATGTAATTAGAACGTTATTCCACATATATATGGAATATATATGTGGAAAGTCACAGCACTTTGCGAGCGTCTAGCGCAGGGGTGGCCAACCCATGGCTCACGAGCCGCATGTGGCTCTTTGCCCGTCAATGTGTGGCTCTTCCATCCAAAAAATAAAAAATAAAAAATTATTATATATATTTTTATTATTATTATTATAATTTTTTGTCACTCAAACCTGTTGTAAACCTCATATTGTTATATTAAGAGGTAATTATATAGTTTACACTGTTTATTTTTCTCATATAAGCTGTGGGGTCATCTGACCCCTTCCGGCGGGAATCAGTGACATTTTCTCCATGGCTGTTCTAGTGTTAAGGTGTCTGAGGACCCCCTTAAAGCCATGTTTCTTTCATTTACATTTACATTTTACATTTAGTCATTTAGCTGACGCTTTTATCCAAAGCGACTTACAAGTTCTGTACGACAAGCCATCAGGAAGGGCACAACTCTATCAGCTGAGCAACAATGTTCATCAAAGTGTTGAGTGCTACAGTGTAGGTTAGTTTATTAGGACAAGTGCATGACAGTACGGTTAGTTAGGGTTAGATTTTTTTTTTTTTTTTTTTTTAATTCAGATAATGGTTGAAGAAGTGCGTCTTTAGTCGACGGCGAAAGATTGGACGTGATTCGGCTGTCCTAACTGGGGTGGGTAGTTCATTCCACCATTGTGGGGCTAGGACTGAGAATAGGCGACTTCTCTTTGATGACCCTCCCGGAGCTTGGATAGGAGTAGGTCTGAGGCGGCCAGAAGATGCAGAGCGTAGGGGTCTTGAGGGTGTGTAGTTAGAGACCATTGACCGGAGGTAGGCAGGAGCGGTTCCCTTTGCCGCACGGTATGCTAGGTCGAGGGCCTTGAAGCGGATTCGTGCAGCAATGGGGAGCCAGTGCAGGTCCCTAAGAAGTGGGGTGACATGGGCCGACTTCGGTAGGTTTGAGATCAGGCGGGCCGCTGCGTTCTGAATGAGTTGAAGAGGCTTAGTGGCAGTGGCCGGGAGGCCAGCGAGCAGTGCATTGCAGTAGTCGAGGCGGGAGATGACTGTTGATTGGACGAGGAGTTGGGTGGCTTCTTTTGTCAGGAAGGGGCGTATCCTTCTGACGTTGCTCAGGAGGAATCGGCAGGTTCTGGTCGTCGCTGCGATGTGAGCAGAGAAGTTCAACTGGTCGTCGAGGACAACACCAAGGTTCTTGGCGGTCGGGGACGCAGTCACAGCTGCATTCTCGACTGTGATTGAAAGGTCGGTTAGGGGGGAGGATTTGGCCGGCAGGTGGAGCAATTCTGTTTTGCTTAGGTTCAGTTTGAGGTGGTTGGACGTCATCCAGGCTGAGATGTCGGACAGACAGGCCGAGATCCGCACAGAGACGTGGATATCTGAGGGAGGGAAGGAGAGGAAGAGTTGAGTATCGTCGGCATAACAATGGTAGGAGAAGCCATGAGACGTGATAATGTTACCCAGTGATTTAGTGTAGAGGGAGAAGAGAAGGGGTCCTAAAACCGAGCCCTGGGGGACACCCGTCCGCAGGGGGCGGGTGGCCGACAGGGTCCCTCTCCATGACACTTGGTAGGAGCGGTCATTGAGGTATGATGACAGCCATGTCAGCGCAGAGCCAGCCACTCCCATTCCTGCGAGGGCCGCAAGGAGGATCTGGTGGTTGACTGTGTCGAAGGCTGCAGATAGATCTAGGAGAATCAGGACAGAGGAGAGGCCTTTCGCTTTTGCTAAGTGAAGTGCCTCTGTGACCGCAATGAGGGCTGTCTCTGTGGAGTGACCAGTCCTGAAGCCTGACTGATTAGGGTCTAGGAGGTCATTCTGTAAGAGATAAGTAGTAAGTTGGTTGGATACAGCACGTTCAAGTGTTTTAGAAAGGAAGGAGAGAAGAGAGACAGGACGGTAGTTGCCTATGACAGTAGGGTTCAGGGTTGGTTTTTTTATGAGCGGCGTGACTCTGGCTTGTTTTAGGGAGGTGGGGACCACCCCCGAGTTGAGTGAGGAGTTGATGGTTGCAGTTAGGAATGGGAGGATGTCTGGTGCTATGGTCTGGAGGAGTGGGGAGGGTAGCTGGTCCAGCTGGCAAGTAGTCGGACGGTTTGACGTTACCAGTGTCAGGGTCTCTGCTTCTGTAATGGGAGAGAAAGATGACAGAGTGAAGGATGAGGTTCTCGATTCAGCATTTGGAATGGGTGGGGGTTGGGAGAAGGAGCTGCGGATGTTCTCCACTTTTTCCTCAAAGAAGATCGCAAAGTCTTCGGCAGAGAAAGATGAGGGAGGGGGGGGTGGGGGGGGAGTGAGGAGGGAGGACATGGTAGCATGCAGTTTGCGAAGATTCTTGGCAGAGGCCTCGATCCTATGGTGGAAGAAAGAAGCTTTGGCATTAGTGATGGCACAGCTAAAGGACTGAATCATTGCCACCAATCTAGTAAGAACTTCACGCCACCTCTTTCTGTCAGCCTCAGTGAGTGCCATCGCTTGCTTATCTATTGCTAGACCCTTTGGCCTGTCACAACATCACTGGGCTTGTCTCAGGCGGAGAGGAGAGGAGCGCTTGATGCTACATCACTGGACCTGTCTCAGGCGGAGAGGACAGGAGCGCTTGATGCTACATCACTGGGCCTGTCTCAGGCGGAGAGGACAGGAGCGCTTGATGCTACATCACTGGGCTTGTCTCAGGCGGAGAGGACAGGAGCGCTTGATGCTACATCACTGGGCCTGTCTCAGGCGGAGAGGACAGGAGCGCTTGATGCTACATCACTGGGCCTGTCTCAGGCGGAGAGGACAGGAGCGATTGATGCTACATCACTGGGCCTGTCTCAGGCGGAGAGGACAGGAGCGCTTGATGCTACATCACTGGGCCTGTCTCAGGCGGAGAGGAGAGGAGCGCTTGATGCTACATCACTGGGCCTGTCTCAGGCAGAGAGGACAGGAGCGCTTGATGCTACATCACTGGGCCTGTCTCAGGCGGAGAGGACAGGAGCGCTTGATGCTGCACTGCTGCATATGAAGAGAAAAGAGGAGTATAGTATATTACATTATATCAATAAAAAATCTGTTGATGGTGAAACCCAGCCAATAATAGCATCTAAGCCACATAACATTCTAAACACAAACAGCAAGAGTAAACACCTAACATTCATGTACAAAACATGTATTCATTGAGTACTTCTTCTCACATGATGCATGTTGTTTGCTATATGCCTACTGTATTTTTAAGACTAATCAATAATGAAAATACAAAAGCTTACAACTGAACTATTAAATACAAAAGGTCGTGGGAAAGGACAAGCATTTTAATTGGTGTTCCATACAGAGTGAAAGAATCAACCAATGGTCTCATATCTCTCATCCTTAGTCAGACAGACCCCTGTGAGCATTTGTATGGCACCGACACACAGGTGGGTACTGGCTGAAATGGCGGTAGCATTGTTCGCACTGAAGCCCAGATTTGCATGATAAATACAAAGTGTTCCTTACCTGCCCCACTCAGCCGTGGGCCAGCCCTTCCTTCCTTTGTGCACGCATGAAAAGCCCATAAATACGGGCTTCGAAGCCCGCCTACACAGCCTATGAATGGCCGGGAACATCGTCTGTCTGGCTACGAGGACGAGGTGCTTTGCATTTGAAAACAACGATGACACAAGGCTTTCAGATTTCCATCTGTATCGTTTAAATCTCAGAATCACGTGGAGTGTGGCGCGGCTGGGTGGCGCAGCGGAGATTGCGCTCGTCACCAATGCAAGAGACTCCGGTCTCGAATCCGGGTGTCAGCATTGCCTCCGGCTTGGGCCAGCCGTCATACTAACTCATTGGCAGAGTTAGAGGGTGGAAGTCGATGGGTGGGGATTTGGACGTTGTGGACAGCGACTCCTACAGGTCGGTTGGGGGATGCCTGCACAGCAGAGACAGGAAGTAGCAAGGGTAGTGTGAGCCTCCCATGCGTTACACCTCGCCAATGAGAGTCCGCGCTGGCAGGTGAAAAGATGTGACAGGCTGCCTCCTCGTGTACCGGAGGGGACACGTGATGCAAGGCTTCTATCCTCCCTACAACCGACCAGTGGGGGGCATAGTTGAGCAACGTTCAAAAACATGGAGGGGAGAATTGGAAACAGGAAATTGGGATGGGAGAAAAATAGAAAAATAAGGAGAAAAAGTGGATAAAAAAAAAGAATCATGTGGAGTGTGCGATCACTTTCCCTCATCTTCACCACACGTTGGCGGATCCACTGTGATGCCATTATCCTTAGCCAACACTCGAAAAGGATCTAAAAGCTACAAATAATATGTACCTATTACCTTACCTCTATTGTAGTACAAATACATCAACATTTGGCAGAACATTTTAGACAAAAATGCCCCCCATAACGTCACTATGGTAAGATGCTCAACATTCACCAGTTGGTATAAAATCACCTGGCATTTGGTGTCATGCATTATAGGACTCTGGAGCAAAAATTAATGCCACTGAAAGCAGCAAAGACCAAACATTGGCTATATGTAAGGCTCTGCTCTCTTAAAGGAACACACCAACACTCTCCAGGGAGAGACAAGAAGATAGATACCAGTTTCCTCTCTGTGCGTTCAGTAGAAAGCTATCTGGCTGCACGTTAGCCTAGCTTAGCACAATGAATGGAAGCGGACAGTGCCGGTTAGCCTAGGCATTGTCCAACTAACACCTCTCCCGGCAGCGTCTAGTTTTTTTACCAACAAACTTGCATTCTTCCGTAATCTGATTGGCCACTGACGTTTCTGGTCATGTGACATCTGCGCCAATCGCGTGACGCCTGTTTCTGTGCCTATTTCCGCCTCTAACAGCCTGCAAACTACCTAACGCCTAGTTCTATCACTGGTTAAGCTTAGGCGACTCTTTCGAAGTTGGTCAAGGTTAGAGTTTGGAATCAGGGCTGGTGTTCTATCGCCCTGCTCTAAGACAAACTCTAACCTTAACCAACTTCGAAAGAGTGCCTAAGCTTAACCAGTGATAGAAACAGGCGTCACATGACCAGAAACGTCAGTGGCCAATCAGATTGCGGAAAAAATGCAAGTTTGTTGGTAAAAGACTACACGCCTCCCGGCACTGTCCGCTTCCATTCATTGTGCTAAGCTAGGCTAACGTGCAGCCAGATAGCGTTCTACTGAAGGCACAGAGAGGAAACTTTTATCTATCTTCTTGTCTCTCTCTGGAGAAGATGATAAGCTAATTTCCAAAAATGTTGACGTGTTCCTTTAAAGCTTTGTGGAAGAGGAGTTCTTACATCCATCAGGGTTACACAGAGGGGCCCTCTGAACCAACACCTCTAGACCCTGGACACGGCCGTGAGCTCATTACATTCTAGTCCGTCAAGAATGTGTGTGCGCTGGGGGGTTGGACGTAATGTATTACATGCAACAGGGTTACTGTAAACAAAGTTTTTTAGTAATTGAGAAGCTATCTTTGATGTTGCTAGACACAAAGCCGAGGTCATCAGATTCTCCTCTCAGGAATGTGTGTGTTTTGTCTGTGTGTGTGTGTGTGTGTGTGTGTCTATGTATTGTCCAAATGTTCCTACACGGGTTAGGATTATAATTATGCTTAGGTTAAGGCAAGGGGTAGTGGGGAAGAGTTTGGGAATCAATGCAAGAAAAATATTGTAATAAAAATAGGGAGTTGAGGAATCAATGCAAGAAAAATAGAGAGTTGAGAAATTGATTGTAATAAAAAATAGAGTTCAGGAATCAATGCAACATTTGTTTTGTTGAGGAATCAATGTAATAAAAAAAAGAGTTGAGGAAGCAATGGAACAAAAATAGAAAAATAGACAGTTGGGGAATCAGTGGAACAAAAATGGGAAAGAGATGGGGAATCAATGGAACGAGGATGGGTGTTGATATGGATGAGTGTTGATATGGATGAGTGTTGATATGGATGAGTGTTGATATGGATGCGTGTTGATATGGATGGGTGTTGATATGGATGAGTGTTGATATGGATGCATGTTGATATGGATGGGTGTTGATATGGATGGGTGTTGATATGGATGGATGTTGATATGGATGCGTGTTGATATGGATGGGTGTTGATATGGATGGGTGTTGATATGGATGACTGATGATATAGATGCGTGTTTGAGAGTACTGTATGTGTGTGTATCGTCACTATACACTGTGTATCGTCACTACTTCTTCTGTCGGGAGTTAATATTCCCTTTAATGGTACAACTTGTTTTCGGTTCTTCTGTCAGGAGTTAATATTCCCTTTAATGGTACAACTTGTTTTCGGTTCTTCTGTCAGGAGTTAATATTCCCTTTAATGGTACAACTTGTTTTCGGTTCTTCTCCTGAAGCAGATTTACAACTGGATTGTATTACTGTTTTGTTATCCAAGTAACAATTCAATTTATTGGCTGAGGAAGAGAGGGGGGGGGGAGAGGGGCTAGAGAGAGAGGGGAAGAGAGGGAGAGAGAGAGAGAGAATAGAATAGAATAGAATAGAATAGAAATACTTTTATTATCCCGTGGGAAATTAGACACTGCAAATCGCTCAACATTTAAACATTTAGACAGGACAGGTCACAAATTAGAATAATAACACAAATCAAATCAAGAGAGAGAGAGAGAGAGAGAGAGAGAGAGAGAGAGAGAACAAGATACAAGGGAGGATATAGATGGTTTCAAAAATAACATTCTAAAAGGACCCAAGTGTATCTCCTGTTGCAATGTTTGCTAATACAGTAGCTGACAGGAAATACATTTGGGTCCAAACTGTTCCCTAGCAACAGAATAGGTGAGCATGCGTTTACTTGCCTGTGTAATAATGTGGGAATTGATTTAAACAGTAACAATAATAATGTTCTCAGCTCATAATATGAAAGAATAGGATGCAAGCAGACTCTGGTAGTCCAATGAAAACCTTTTTTTTTCTCCAAATAACAATCAGGTTTTCAGGAAAGAGGTTAAAAGTAACCTAATTTCAATTAATAATACAATGAGTTCTGAGTGGGTTTCTGGGCCTCTTCTCTAATGAAACATACTAAGCGCACAGAATACTGAAACCCTTCTATTCTAAGTAGACAAACAAACTCGTAAAATCTCCATCATTTGAGTTGGGAGGCCTCGACTTAACACACAAGTTTATTAGGTTTCAGACTATGGTGGCATTATAGGGTGCGAATCGAGGGCTTATGAAAGGGGGAGGACCTTTTGTTAACAGAAATGACTAAATGCACCCTCTTTATGTATAGGCTACTATAGATTCTATGGTACTTCTAATGCTGGAGTTAATTATACAAATTGTTAGCCTTAGCACAGCCCTCCCCGCTCACCCCCCCCCCCCCCCCCCCGTCCCCAGGCCCACTTGTAAGGAGAGTCCATGTCTGGCTCATGATCTTTGCCGCATGCAATTCCACTGTAGGTACTCTCTCCATATATCATCTCTCCTGTCTCTCTCTACTGTTCACTATCAAACAAAACAAAGCAGGTAATCCATACGAAAGAAAAAACATGGTTTCTCATCATCACACTGTAGTGAAATCTAGAATGAGGTCCCAGTTTTTCCTCTCGTCGTTTATTTTGCTGTCTTAGCAGCAGCTGTGCTGAATTTGTGAGGCGGGCAAAAGGCGAAAGGCATGTTTGGACTGTTTTCAACTCCACAGGGCCACAACAACGCACACGAGAGAGACACACATGCGAGCACGTAGGTCCACACTCATGAGCACACGTGTGTTCGTGCACTTGTGCACGCGTGCACGCAAGCACACACACACACACACATACACACACACACACACAAATGGGGGCTTAGGAGAATCCACACACAGCAGCAGCCAGAGACTCATTCCATACAAAATGGAAACTACAGACTTTGCAACAACAGGAAGATATGGGAAGGTTTACATTGCAACCACCGTGACTCAGCGATAAATGACAGGACAGTTCAGGGAAAAACACTACACACAATACAAAAACACAAATCATGCATGGCTGCACGCACGGATACGCACTAACACACACACGCAACTCACAAATGACATCTACAGACATCACAACAGAGGAGAGAAGAGAACAGAGGGAAGGTGTGTAGAGAGTATGAGACTAATAACTTGGGTTACCGCTCCAAATGATAGGACAGTCCAACACAGTGAAGGCCCCTGGAGTCTATCCTACATCTGCTTTCTGTTCAAGCTTGTCAAGGATGACCTCACTCAGCAACAATGGCCTCAAACCACACGCCTGCTAATTGTAATGTAAATAGATGATACTGCTAAGCACGTTTTCTCTGTGGGGGAGGGGAAGATGGAGAATGTACATGTGTTTCATAAGGCTGTATGATGTGTGCCAGGGCTGTTGTAGGCATCGCATGATTCGTTCAGATAGAACAAGACATTCAGGAGCTGCATTCCCGACCAAATCAAATTACTTGGCAATAAAGACCTTTCCGATTCTGATTCTAAGGAATCGACCACGCCTATAGTACTACCTACTATGTTAATATGTCTATACTACTATGCACTCAAGACTGTAGCAGTCAGGGCGGCTAGGTGGTGCAGTGGGCAAGGCGCTCACCACCAATGCAGGAGACGCTGGGTTCGAGCCCAGCTCTCCGCATTGCATTCAGCTTTGCTGGTCGTTCATACTAATACATTTGGCAGTATTAGGGGGTGGGAAGCTGATGGGTGGGGATCGGACGTTGTGGACAGCGACTCCTACAGGTCGGTTGGTGCGCCTGCGCAGTAGAATCAGGAAGTGACGGGGGCGGCGACCCTCCAAAGCGCAGACCCCCGACGCTGAAAGATCGCGCTGTGCAGGTGAAAAGATGCAACGGCTGCCACCTCGAGTACCGGAGGGGACTCGTGCAATGTATGGCTTCGTCCACATTACAGCCGGCTTGTGGGAGGCATGGCCAAACAGCGTTCGAGACAGGGGAGGGTAGAATTGGACGATACGAAATTGGGATGGGAGAAAAATAGAAAATGGGAGAAAAAGTAGATTAAAAAAAAAGACTGTAGCAGTCAAGTTCGACACTGTTTGACGAACAATGTTACTTACCCTTAGCTGCCACAGTTGTACCCTTCCTGCTGACTTGTTGTACAGAACTTGTAAGTTGCTTTGGGTAAAAGCATCAGCTAAATGTAAAGGTTATGCCCCCTAGATCCATCACCTTGCTTTAAGTATTCCCAACAGGGTTAAAGGTCAAACTACTTCTAACTGCTTCTAACTGTTGAAGACACCTTACCTGCCCCATTACAGGTCATTGTGTGGGATGCTCCCTTGGACTTTAGACAGCTGTCCTATAGTTGACCCCCCTCATGAGGGCAGCCCTGATATTTCATGTGTAAAGATTTTCACACCACCGAACTTCAACACAGGGTGTTGTGCAACCGCATGCACCCACGCAAGTGGATTCACATGTTGCACGCTCGGAAAGCATTTAGCATCAGTGTGATCTTTGAATTAAAAGGGAAATTCCACCGCAAAACAACATTAAACTCAATGACCAGATTGAGGCATAACTGATTAGTTCCCTCTATGTGCTGCCCAAAGAGACTTCTGCTCAGTCATATCAGCAGTGGGCAGTGCCAATTTGGTAGAGCTATATGTCACAATGACATGTAGCTCTACCCTCAATTAATTTAGAAGAACTACAATGGGCGGATAATCTAAATTTGATGATCAGCTTCCCAGTCTTTCTCGCCAGGTAATGGAATAATTATCCATAATTAATAGCCCAGCCTTGCCCTTTGTGTGTGTGTTTGTTAAGAGTATCTCACAGAGAATAATTGGGAAATTCCAATTGTAATTTAAATAAACTATAATTTAACTAAACCTTTTGGCATGACAAGATGTGTATGCTGCCCAAAGTGAGAATACTAGACTATGACAGAATATGAGCACTGAGACATAAACAAACAACGATTACAGTAAATGAACTGAACATGACTTCAGAATCGTGACTATGTTTGTTTTTTGGTTGACAGGTGCAAAAATTCAAATTATTTGACTTAGCTATACCATTGGCTAATGTTAGGCCATACATCTTTCTGAAGATTCCCAATGATGTGTTTGCACTTTGCAGCACAGCAATAACATTGTATTGTTAACATTGCCAAATGTTATCCCTAACACTCTCGCAAGAATTGATAACAGTAGATAACAGTATTTTTTTACCTTAGATTTAAGACTTGGCCTAAATTACTTGAGACTTGACTTGGATTTACAAGCAGCTTTGAACGGCCCTACTGCAGTGGAAACCAGAATATTTGAGATTTGAGACCAGATGTAGTTAAAGTGCCCCACCTAGTGGCTGTATACAAGAAATACATTTAACTATTTTCTAAAAGGTCCATCTTTTCAATAGAAAAATTAAATAATGCTTACACTGTAAGGACTTTGAAATGCTGTGGCAACACAACATCTTATTTCTCCTAAATAATTTCAGGACCTATTGGAATTATTCTATGACTTTGTTTGATTCCCAACCCGGTGCTTAAAAATCTATTCTAAGGGAAAAGCAGATAAGTTTACCTTGAAAAGGGGAAACAGCTGAGAGTGGGAGGAGAGCCTTGAGGTTTAGAGTATAGGAAACTCATTATAAAATGATGAAAATGTTCCAGGCCATGGTATTTTGTCATGTACATGTACACTGCTTCAAATTAGTGATGTGCTAGAGCCCATATGTTTGAGCTCCATCTCATCATCAATAAAGGGGCAACATTACATGCAGCAGCCAGCAGGGATAGGTATTGTGGCAATTCGGGAAAATAATGTGGATAAGCGGGTTCATTTATATCATAGAAATAATATTGGTCAGACTAGAAACACAGTTAGATATTAGAATGTTCAGAATGTTAACGACACATTTAACATATAACTTTTAATTTCATTAAAAGAATAACTCAACCCAAATACAAAATAGGTATAGGCTTAAAGCTTCAGTTAAACATTTACAGGTGTATATACAATTATATACAATTACAGCCAGGTCTATATACAATTACAGGTGTGTAAATATGGCATGATGCATATTTTCTTTAAGTTAGTTAGCTTACAGATTACAATGTTTTAGACAACAAGATACTTTTTTAGCAATCAGTCCTTCTACTAAGAGCCCTATCAAATCAATTTGATAGTCAAATGGGTCTTTATTAATCACCTTGGGGAAATGGGTTCATTGACATAAAAAGTTAATTGAAAATGTGTTATGACCCTGGGTTGTAAGTGTTTGTATATATTTAGTATATTGTGTATTTACTACACTATGTGTGTTCTATGTTCTATGTGTGTAATTGCTGTGCCGGGTGTCTGCCACTGATTGGCTCGCCGATCACTTCTACGACCATATATAGTCGTTACCTGGCCTGCAAACTTTGACAGCAACCTCCACTCACATTTTCCAAAACCTCTTTGTTTCATTTTCCGTTCCTGTTTTTTTTTTATTAACTTTGTAATGTTAGTTTAGGAGCTGTATGAGTGGAGCCCTTCGTTCTGATTGTTTTCTGGTTATTGGTAAGAAGTTAGGTGTAGATTCTTGTATTTTTTTTCCCATCATTGCTTTACTCTGTTTAATTAGATAACTTAAAATGTAGTTAGTTTGTTATTTTGGCCTTGGTCCACTCTGAAGCTTGCCTTCTCATCTTTATTGTTAATTGTTATTAATACATTTTTCTATTTACTTTGGTGTTTGATGTGGATTTGGGGGAATTGGAAGTGGAGGGTCCACATTATGTTGTCTTTGAGTATCCCCTAGACAGGGCATAATATGATTTGGGGGCTTATCCAGTCTTTTTCTGTCCTACTCGCAAAAATGATGGGAAGTTTTGTCCCTTTTAATATTTTTTTGGTTTTTCTCTTTGGGTGGGACAATGGGACTATGTAGAGAACTGTATTTAATGTCCCACTGTTGAGACATTTTAACATAGCAAGAAATGTGATCTGTTGACAATTGCTAAAGTGTACAAGAGCGATGTGTCTGCTAGCCTACATAAGGCTCCTGTTGAGCTTTTTACACTTTTTACACACCGCCCAGCACATTCAGACCCAAAACATGCTGTGTTGTCTGATGAATTTGTCTTAACATATAAGAGTGTATTGTTATCACCCTGGAATCGTAACTCTACGATTCTGCCTACATACAAACCATTCATATTCAAAGTTTTCTCGCTTAATAATGGCAACGCCTCTTTATTTGTTGTGTACTGTGATTGCAATGCCTATATTGTTTTTATTGTATGTAGTCTGTATGTAGTCTATTTGTAGTCTGTATGTAATTTGTTTGTAGTCTGTATGTAGTCTGTATGTAGTTTGTATGCAGTCTGTATGTAGTCTGTACACACACGTGCACTGAGTCTGATGTATACGGCGAACAGGTCTATGGTCTGTATGAGTCGATTTGGTAGCAGATGAGTTTCACCCCACGGGGATTCATGAAGCCGTCTAATCTAACCTGGTCTTCACCAGCCGTCTATCTCAGTCTCTTAACTCCAAAGTAAAAAGGTTAACAAACCCTGTCAATAAATAAATAAAAGAACGCTACGACTCCTCCGACACGCTGTGGATCGTCTCGATGATCTTCTTCTTCAGTCTCTTCACTTTGTCCGGCGCCGTCTCGTTCAGACACTCCTCCACGTACTTCAGGAACCCCGCGTGCGGCGACTCTATCGGCCTGTGATAGAACGTCTTCATGAAGTCCAAGACCTCCGCGGTGGGGGCCGCAGCGAGTCTCTGCCGTTTATGGCTCTGGATCTGAGTGTCTGTCTGAGAGAAAGAGATGGAGGAGAGAGAAGAGTGCACGGAGGCGGTCTGAGTTGAAGATGGGGGAGGAGGAGGGGCTTGGCACTGAACCACGGCAGCGCAGTGTTTGGTGTCCGCTTGGTCCACGTGAGCGGAGGGGGAGAAGACGAAGACCGGGTGGGGGGCCTGGCCGCCCGACTCGAAGGTCCTCTCCTCCGGCGAGCCGGGGAAGCGCAGCTCGCTGGGGTTCTCCTCGTCGCCGTCGTCGTCATCGTCGCAGGAGGCGCACAGGAACATCAGCTGCTGGTAGTGCTTCCACCGGGGGACGTAGAAGTCCTCCGAGCCGCACGTCCTGTTGGAGCTCACCGCCTTGTGTTCGCGCTGGAAGATCGTACGCAGGTTCCTGAACTTTGTCTGGATGTCCTCCACTGCAGGAAGCAAAAGAAACAAAGAGAGGCCGTTGCCGCGAATCATCAGCAGCCGTTTAGGGAGACGGTGACGTTCCTAGTAGGGCGAGCTTTGCACGGGAACTGAAGATTGAAGAGCAAAGATCACATAATCTATAGGAGCATAACTCCTTAAATGATAAAGAAAAAAGAAAATGATTAAAAAAAACAGAGGACATCATGCTTGACAATTTGGGGCAAAGGAGATTTTAAAATGTCCTGCACTTGGCCAGGTAAAAAAATCATTCTTGGGTTATACAAAACACATACTGTAGGCAGGGTATGCATGACTAACTTGTGTTGGTTACACTGGCTCTTTTCCAACACTGATAGTACATTTGCAATACCAGCACTCACTGGTATTGCAAAGTATAAATATAAGCCTTTCAAATGAGCCCTAGTACAGTATATCTCCATAGCTATAATATAGAATATACGATAATGGATCTACAAACATCATCAAAACTGTCTGAAACGCTGGCGCCAGGGAGTAAACTTGGGAAAACAGTGTGGCAATCAATGAGTTAATGCAAACAAAACAAAATTCATTATATTCTCTAGGGCTCGAGTTATAATTTGCATATATCAACTGTGAATGGGTCTGACATTGAATGAGTTACAGTTGACCTGTTTTATATGTCTGTAATTTTTACAGCATTGGAAATAAGATAAACCTCAATGTCTCTTTGAGAATAAATAAAGGTTGGAAAAAAAACTGGGCCTCCTTTTTTGTTTATTGTACAGAAGCACAATATAATATCCCTACAAGAAACCTATAAATGTAGTGACCTGTGAAAGGGACTGGGTGTTGTTCAGACAACTGTCTTCTCAGGATCTCCAGTCTTGCCAGTCTCAGTTGGCGGTTCCTGTAGCTCTCAGACTTGTGGTTCCACAGACAGCTGTTATCTGAAATAGAAGATGTATAGTGCATACTTTGGGATGTGTCTTGTTAAGAATCAACAACCAACCTGGTAATTACAGCAAGGCATACATGTGGCAACATTTACAGCCAGAATTACTTTAAATGTGTTTTAAGAAACTAACATTTTTCAGATGTCACAAAAATTGCTCTTCTATTCCCGTCTATTTATTGCACATGCAACTCTAGCTAGTGGTGGGCTGCCCTCACACCTTAAGCCCGGAAAACACAAATATTTTCTTTCTTGCATTTACATTTTCTTTATTAAATCAAAGCTGCAATAATTATTTTCAAAACCTCTCATTGAGCCATGGTGTCCTACTAAAACAACCATGCACCACCAGCAGCCAATCTGTTATACCATCATCTATTTTCTTTGTTGACAGAACCTGGGCCGAGCTTTAGCCCTGCTTATTTTTCAACCATTCTATGAAAGCATCCCTGTAGTTGATAAACCTATGCATTAAATGGATATTCGTTTTTTCAGCAAATCTCTTAATTTCATCAATATTGTGCTGTCAGAACAGTATTGTGTTTGTATGTTAAGTATTTAATGTTAGCTATTGGCCATTGTCACCTTGTTCACCAACCAGGAAATTATCAGGAGACCATATTGTCATATTGAAGTTGATTAATCTAGATTTTTCTTTCTCAGTTTAAGTTTATTTGCAAAAGGGACAGTGCATATTAATATTAAAAAATTAAAATGTAAATACGCCAGGATTAGCCAGAAGGCTAGATTTCATCTGTAGTCCCTGTGAAACTCTTAGTTACAACAAGATTGTACTAACAAGGCAGTGTTATGTTTATACAGTGGTCAGAAAACGACTATTGCAGGCGGCTGGGTGGTGTAGCAGAGATTGCGCTCGTCACCAATGCAAGAGACTCCGGTATCGAATCCCAGTCTCAGCATTGCTTTCGGCTTGGGCCAGCCGTCGTTTTGGCTAATTTGGCAGAGTCAGCAGGTGGAAGTCGATGGGTGGGGATTGGACGTTGTGGACAGCGACCCCTACAGGTCGGTTGGGAGACGCCTGCACAGCAGAGACAGGAAGTGGCGAGGGTAGTGTGAGCCTCCCATGTGTTACACCTCGCCAATGAAAGTCCACACTGGCAGGCGAAAAGATGTGACAGGCTGCCTCCTCGTGTGCCGGAGGGAACTTCTATCCTCTCTACAACCAACCAGTGGGGGGCATAGTCGAGCAACGTTCAAGACAGGGGAGGGGAGAATTGGATACACGAAATTGGGATGGGAGAAAAATAGAAAACAAGGAGAAAAAAGTAGATAAAAAAAAAAAAGAAAACGACTATTGCAGCTTTAAACCATGTAACCCCCTCCAACCTGACTGATGTCTGTCTCCTGTCTTTTTGTGCTATCGTGCTGTCTTCCCTGTTCCCCCCATGGTCTCATGTTCCTTTTGTTTTTGTTTCTTTGCTGTTTCTTTGCTTTCGTTTCTTTGTTCTTACTTTGCTCCCGTCTATTGTCAGCGACTTCTGGTTATTGAGACGCGCTATATAAATTAAATTAATTATTATTATTATTATTAACCATTGGGGGAAAACATATATTGTAGTCGCAGCATGCATGCTTCCACTTACCAGAGTAGAATGATATCAGCTTGTGCACTTTCTCCTCTGTCCAGTAGCACCGGGCGTCGTCGGCAAGTGTGGCATCTGCTTGAGCGGAACTCGATGAAGCGGAATGGTTGTGGAGGGGAGCGGAATGGTTGTGGAGGGGAGCGGAATGGTTGTGGAGGGGAGCGGAATGGTTGTGAAGGGAAGCGGAATGGTTGTGGAGGGGAGCGGAATGGTTGTGGAGGGGAGCGGAATGGTTGTGGAGGGGAGCGGAATAGTTGTGGAGGGAAGCGGAATGGTTGTGGAGGGAAGAGGAATGGTTGTGGAGGGAAGAGGAATGGTTGTGGAGGGAAGAGGAATGGTTGTGGAGGGAAGAGGAATGGTTGTGGAGGGAAGCGGATGAGGCCGGGGATCGAGGGATTTGGCACTCAGCGACGGCAACGGGTTTGGTGTCTGTCTGAGTGGAGGGGAAAGGAGGGAAGGCTGGGGGAGGTTTAAGACCTTCTAGAGTCAGAGAGGAAGGGACCTGGCAACGCACAGCAGCAGCGATACCGAGCTTGTTGTCCGTCTGAGTGGCGGTGAATGGAGAGTAATGGAAGGTGAGCCCAGGGACATGGTTCCCCTGTTCAAGTCTCCCCTCCTGGGGAACCGGGAACTGGAGGTCGTCGGAGATATCGTCGTCTTCACAGGACTCGCACAGGAACATCAGCTGCTGGTAATGCTTCCACTGTGGCACATAGACCTTGTCGGCTCCAGACACTTTGCTAACGCTCACCGCCTTGTACTCGCGCTGAAAAACTGTACGTAGGTTCTTGAATTTGTTCTTTATGTCCTCCACTGCAACATAAACCAGGAATACACGTGTGAACACCTGGTGCCGGTTAAAAACGGTTTGAATGTGGCCAATACACCGGAAAAGGTAGATGCAGTTCGACCAGGTTGTATGTACGGCATATTGTTGTGCCTTCTAAAGAACTAGAAAGTAGGGATGGGATTTTCTAGCAAAAGTGCTATTAGAAAATTCGTGTTTCATAATATCGAATATCCCCCCCCCCCCCCCCCCCAAATGTATATAAAAAGAAAAATTATATTAATTCTTTTTTATTTAATTTTTTATCAGCTGACCGACAATAAATGACACCATTCACCATCGTAGCCTATAATAACAGCATTGCATTGGCCTATAAAGCGGCTTTAATAAACAAACAGAATGCATCTTTTTGATCAATTAGGCTATGAAAATTAGGCTGCCTCTAAATATGAAAAAATAAATGAAATCGATCTTAATAACAGAAACGACTATTCGAATGTTCGAATATTCTGTCCCATCCCTACTAGAAAGTCCTCCAACACAGAAGCAATGTCCTCCATAGCATCCGTGTTGAGGCACCTAACATTAACATTCACTAATCTTGTAGACCCACCCATTATTCAAACATTCCATAAACCACCAAGCAAGGCGTAACACACAGAGACCTTATACATAATGTTTGTGTAGTTCTCTTTCTTCCAGTATGGCTGCCTGTAACCATTGGTAACCACTTTCAAAAGAAAATGCCTAATTCTCTGTGCAGTGGTCAAGTAGGTAAAACACTGGAAAAGCACGATATTACTGTTCTACTGTGATTCTTTACAAGATCCAATAATAAAACACCAAATGATTATGTTTTCGTTGAAATATTTTTCATATAGCAACACATAGCAACCGTTGTCTATTCCATTGCCATGTACACAACAATGGTTGCTATGTTACAGGCAGCCATGTTGGAAGACAGAGAGAACTACACAAACATTCCGTGCAAGGTAGCTAGAGAGAGGTAGCTGGAGATGCAAACAAACATCCAACGATATATCCTTTTTGCGCCGTTATTGTGAAGATTTGAAACTTACCTGTGAAAGGCACTGGTTGTTGTTCAGACAACTCAACCCTGAGGATCTCCAGTGTTCTCTGTCTTAGCTGGCGGTTATTGTGGTTCTCTGACTTCTTGTTCCACAAACAGCTGTGCTCTGTGACACAGACAAGACAGAGCGCTGTTTAAAAGCAATATGATTCCAAGCTCTACAGGCCGTATTTTATGTAAATAATGTAAATATTACTGTTCCCTCTAACTGCTGCAGTTTTCCAAAACACTGCCCACTTGCCCTCTGATAATTTTGACAATGGATCCTGAAATCCATTATTTTTGGCACTAACATATTATGTTTTCCTAAGGCTCTGTTAAATTAGATGTGCTGTAAGTTAGCGTTTTATACAGTATCTAACAGAAATTTAAGGAGCCTTCGATTTTCTCGAGAGCCATACATCCGATCGACTTCACAGTGACACTTGGCGGGTTTATTGCTGAGGACTCAGGGCAGTGGAGTGTCGAGTGTGGTGCTCTACCGATTGCTTTCTCTTCACTATTTTGCATCCCGAATTAAATGTAACCGAATACTCAGGGGCGGTGGACACAAAATTGCACGTCATGGGTCCATAGAGGCACTTTTATAATTCCACTCACCAGAATAGAATGATATCAATACGCGCTCTTTCTCCTCTATCCAGAAACATCGAGCTACAGCGCTGGAGGAGGAGGAGGAGGAAGAGGAGGAGGAGGAAGCAGCAGCAGCAGCAGTATTGGAGGAGGCAGGGGGTTGGAAGGAGAGAATGAGTGGGGGAAGGAGGACTTGGGTTTCCAGTTTGACGGGCTCCTCCTGTGAAACTGGTGGCTGGAGGTCTTCTGGGCTGTCATCCTGCTCCCAGCAGTCACTCAGGAACAGGAGCTGGAGGTAGTGCTTCCACTGCGACACGAAGGCCTCCTCAGCCCTGCAGGTTCTGTTCGCGTTCACCAGCTTGTATTGACGTTGGAATGTTGTCCGAAGATTCTTGAATTTGTTCTTGAGGTCTTCGACTTACAAACAAAACAAAACAAAACAACATTATTATGGTTTCTATATGTATGCCAGCTCACCGGCCTACACCGTTTCACGTATGGATTTCCCGGAGACTCAGAGATTAGGCCAGGAGACCATTTCTTGGGTTACTTGCTACGATAGAAACGCTGGACCACATATTGTAGAAACACAGTCCTCCTCCAGTGACATCATAGCTAATATTCTGAGCTCCCCTGAAAAATGCTTTATCTCTAAACGTGATTTTTGTATTTGCTCCACTAGTCACAATCTCAATCAAATAAAAGGTTTCACATTTCTAGCTGGGAAAGGGAAGCAGCTGAGTGCCTGTTTCAGAGGCAGGAACCAGAGTGCCTGTTTCAGAGGGCGGGAACCAGAGTGCCAGTTTCAGAGGGCGGGAACCAGAGTCCCTGTTTCAGAGGGCGGGAACCAGAGTGCCTGTTTCAGAGGGCAGGAACCAGAGTGCCTGTTTCAGAGGCAGGAACCAGAGTGCCTGTTTCAGAGGCAGGAACCAGAGTGCCTGTTTCAGAGGGCGGGAACCAGAGTGCCTGTTTCAGAGGCAGGAACCAGAGTGCCTGTTTCAGAGGGCAGGAACCAGAGTGCCTGTTTCAGAGGCAGGAACCAGAGTGCCTGTTTCAGAGGCAGGAACCAGAGTGCCTGTTTCAGAGGGCAGGAACCAGAGTGCCTGTTTCAGAGGGCAGGAACCAGAGTGCCTGTTTCAGAGGGCAGGAACCAGAGTGCCTGTTTCAGAGGGCGGGAACTAGAGTGCCTGTTTCATAGGGCGGGAACCAGAGTGTCTGTTTCAAAGGGCAGGAACCAGAGTGCCTGTTTCAGAGGGCAGGAACCAGAGTGCCTGTTTCATAGGGCGGGAACCAGTTGCTGTTTCAGAGGCAGGAACCAGTTGCTGTTTCAGAGGCAGGAACCAGTTGCTACTAGGGGTGGAACAGTACGTGTATTCGTCCCGCGTGTCATGCAACGAATATGTCTCAGGGGGGACTATACGACACTAGGTGAAACTAGGGTTGAATACGTCTCAGGGGGGACTATACGACACTAGGTGAAACTAGGGTTGAATACGTCTCAGGGGGGACTATACGACACTAGGTGGAACTAGAGTTGAATACGTCTCAGGGGGGACTATACGACACTAGGTGGAACTAGGGTTGCACATTTTACAAAAAGATGCTCAATGTCTGTAGAGGCTTACTTTGATCTTTAACGTTGAATATTAAGCTTGTATTGCCAAATTCAGATTATAAATAAATCTCCACTTAACAACCATGCACTCTACACTGGGCTGTTTCTCCTCTCCTCCCCTTTACTACAGATGTCCCTGAAACAAAACCATGAATGAATGATACATTTGTAACACAGCAGGGTCAAACTTTCTTCCTCCGACTTTCCCTCACAGCTGATCCTAGAAAAAAAGACAAACGTGCAAACACTTTTGCTGTTCTAGTCCTCTGAGCTCCTCTCCCGTCGAGCTTCTGTGGTGTTCAAATCCGAAATATTGATACTGTTTTTTTTTTATTATCTTTTCCCCCCTCCTTTTTCCGATTTTTCTCCCATCCCACTGTTAGTCGTTATGCCAATTCCCAACCCCCTTCCTGGTTGTTGCGCACTCCCCCCTACTGTTGGTCCGAGAGGCCGGAGACTGTCACATGCTTTCCTCCGACGCATGTGCAGCCAGCCGGCAGCCAGCCTGGCAGCGCAGATTCTCACCGGGAGAGTGTAACATGTGGAAGGTCACAGTACCTCCCTCCAGATCCTACCCTCGCTGTGCAGGCGCCCCGACCGAACTGTAGGGGTCGCTGTCCACAACGCCCAGGACCCACCCATCAGCTTTCCCACCCCTAACACTGCCAATTGTGTTAGTATGAACGACCAGCCAAGCTGATAGCAACGCCGAGAGCTGGATTCGAACCCAGCGAGCGCCTTGCCCACTACACCACCTAGCCGCCCATATTGATACTGTTAATCCTCTGCCATTGTTGTGTAACATGTCATCTAATCTCTGGAGTCTTCTTTCTCTGCTTCACGTTAGTTAAATCTACTCTTAAATCTTCTATTCACTAGAAGTGAAAGTGAAACGAGGTGGGCAAGCCATTTACTTAGTGGATGCCTGAACACTGAGTAACACCGGTATCACAGACTACCACGGCAAACCTCGGTGGAACTAAGTATAACTTGTACTACTGTCTGTTCAAAATAAATGAAAAGAAACCTAGCCTTATACATTTGCTTTTTTCCTGTACTGAACTGTGACCTCAAAACGTACCGAACCGTGGCTTCTGTGTACCGTTACACCCCTAGTTGTTACACATATCTTTCCCTGTGAACCCATATTATTTGCAAGAAGAAAAGAAAAACAGCATCTGTTTCAAATGAACTTTTTTTTTTGTCCACTTTTTCTTCCCATTTTTCTATTTTTCTCCCATCCCAATTTCGTATTTCCAATTCGTCCCTCCCCTGTCTTGAACGTTGCTAGACTCAAGTTTCAAGTTTCAAGTTTCTTTAATAGACTATGCCTCCCACTGGTCGGCTGTAGTGAGGATAGAAGCCTTGCATCACGTGTCCCCTCCGGTACACGAGGAGGCAGCCTGTCGCATCTTTTCACCGCAACAGCTCGAACTCTCAGTGGCGAGGAGTAACGCATGGGAGGCTCACGCTGCCCCCGATACTTCCTGTTTCCGCCGTATCTGCGTCACCCAACCGACCTGTAGGAGTCGCTGTCCACAATGTCCAATCCCCACCGGCTTTCCCACCCTCTAACACTGCCAATTGTCTTAGTATGACGGCCGGCCAAGTCGGTAGCAACGCCGAGAGCTGGGCTCGATACCAGCATCTCCTGCGTTAGTGGCGAGTGCCTTGCCCACTGTGCCACTCAGCCGCCTTGTTTCAAATGAACTTGAAACAGATGCTGGAACGAGAATGAGCATACTGTACAACAGGCAAGCATAGTCCGTGCACTGAAAGTTCCTGAATTAATACACTCACTCAACTTTCCCCGTCATATGTTTTGACAAAATTCCCATTGTTGATACAGTTGAAGGAGGACTTTGAAGCAGGTTGACAAGCAGGCTGTGCCCGTTTCACAAACACGTAGGTTTGTGATTTGGGAAGAATACTCACCTGTGAAAGGCACTGTTGGCGGGTGTGCAGACAAAAGGATTCTCAGGTGTTCCAACGTTTTCCATCTCAGCTGGCGGTCCCTGTAGATCTCAGACCTGTGGTTCCACAAACAGCTGTGTTCTTTGAAACAGAATGCAAAGCGCAAGGTGTCATCAGTAGGGTCGAGACAAATCAGGACACCAATATTATCTCTCAATATCAGGGATGCACCAATATGGTTTTGTGAAGCTGACACCGATATCGAAAACCTTTTGTTAATTGTGTGATAAAGACTGGGCCAGATCTGGAAAAGTTGCAAGGGGGTGGGTGATCCACAATCGTGGTCACATGCACACAAATACACCCTTTCCAACACTGACACGTTCAGTCTTGTCTGAGAATATACAGTATTACATGAAAAACAACGGACCTATCTCAAACCCGCTTTGAGGGAAGCAACAGTTGTGAATGGAGGATCAAGAAAAGAGGGCAGGTTTGAGATAGGTCCATCAAGTATGGGCTATGGTGGTTACTGAAACTGTTTCACATTACCCTACTTATTGGTGACAACTTTTTTATAAAACAAATTGTTACCGTCTGCAGGTTTAAGCTATAACATGTTATAAATGGTAAATGGACTGCATAATATATAGCGCTTTTATCCAAAGCACTTTACAATTTGTTCCTCACATTTGACACATTCACTCACACATTTCTTTTTTTGATCCACTTTTTTCTCCCATTTTCTATATTTTCTCCCATCCCAATTTCGTATCATCCAATTCAACCCTCCCCTGTCACGGACGCTGTTTCTTGCCTCCCACAAGCCGGCTGCAATGTGGACTAAGTCATACATAGCACAAGCCCCCTCCGGTACTTGAGGTAACAGCAGTCGCATCTTTTCACCTGCGCAGCTCGATCTCTCAGTGGCGAGGAGTAACGCGTGGGAGGCTCACGCTGCCCCTGACACTTCCTGATTCTACTGCGCAGGGCGCAGGCGCACCAACCGACCTGTAGGAGTCGCTGTCCACAACGCCCGATCCCCACCCATCAGTTTCTCACCCCCTAATACGGCCAATGTGAATTAGTACGGACGACCAGCTAAACTGAAAGCAAATGTGGAGCGCTGGGCTCGAACAGGCAAGCCCATGGCGTCTCCAGCATTTCGTGGCGAGCGCCTTGCCCACTACGCCACGTAGCCGCCACATTCACTCACACATTTACACACAGACGGTGGAGGCAACCATGCGAGGTGCCAACCTGCTCATCGGGAGCAATTAGGGGTTAAAGTGTCTTGCTCAAGGACACTTCGAAACGCTGCCCGGGAGAAGCGGGAATCGAACCGGGAAACTCTGCATTACCAGACGACTGCTCTACCTCCCGAGCCACTGTCGCCCCCATGTTACTACAACAGAACAAGACATTCACACCGTACAGTAACTATAACTATATATAATATATATAGCCTATATATAGCAACAATATAATGGTAGCTAATCTAGCTATGTAAACAAGTCACTATATATTGTGAATGTCTCCAGATCTCTCGTGGCAGAGCCTGAGGTGTGGCCAGCAATAGCAACCCCTCCCCTATCCCCACTCGACTCCAACCCACACATCAGACCAAAACGAAACATGTAAACAAAGTGCAATACCAAGCGGGTATTCTACCTTTAAAATAAAATAATAACATATTATTTTCCAGTCATAAATCCCCCAAATTCAGGTTTTTAATTCAGGTCAAAACATTGTGACAATAATATTGAATCGTGGACCCAGTATTATATCGAATTGTGTCCTAAGTGTATCATCTTTCGACATACCTCTAGTATTAACACAAGTACCCAGTAAATACGTCACAATAATGCCATTCTAATATTGGCCAAATATTAAACCAAAAACTAATTGTCTGACAGTATATTGGTCGTGCATATACTAGTCAATATTTATCTAAATATTTTTACAATATTGACACAACAGGGTTTCTCCACAGAATTGTGTGTCAAAGGTCCTGCTGGAGTTTCCTTATTGACGTGAAATGACACTCATCATGAGGAGATCAATTATGGTTTTACTGTTTGGAGATCTTACAAGGTAGTTCAGTTAAACTATTTACACAGTATGGGGAGAACCTTTGAGTGATTTTAAATATGGGCATCATGCATGATAAACTAAATATTAAGTATTGCAATGCTATAGCCCTGTTCTATTAATTGCACACTGTTGTTAATTTCTTGATGGTACATTCAACAAGAACCCTAACTGCATTGAATTGAACATTTTGGAAGATTAATACATGCTTGTGTTACAATAGAGGCCGTGCACAGAATGTTTTTCCTCCAACATGGCTGCCTGTAGCATAGCAACTATTGTTCTGTACATGGCAATGGAAGAGATAACGGTTGCCTTGTTTTTTGTTTTTCTTTATCCTCTTTTTCTCTGCCTGATTTTCTATGCTTTTCCTCCCATCCCAATTTAGTCGTTATGCCAATTCCCCCCCTCCCCTACCTGGTCATTGTGCGCATGTTCCCCCTACTGGTCAGTACAAGGGAACCCTGAAGTCTACCACATGCTTCCTCCGACACATGCGGAGACAGCCAGCGGCTCTCTTTTCACCTGGCAGCGAGGACTCTCATTGGTGAAGTGTAACGCGTGGGAGGTCACGCTGCTTTCACCACTTCCTGCCTTTCGCTGAGCAGGCGCCCAGACCTGACCTGTAGGTGTCGCTGTCCACAATGCCAGATTACCACCCACGACTTCCCTCCCGCTAACTCAGCCAAACGAGTTAGTATGACGATCGGCCCAAGCCGCAGGCAATGCTGACTCCGGGAGTCCGGTTGCCTTGTTTTGATATATGAGAAATATATCAACAAAAATGTTATGATTTGGTGTCTTATGACTGCATCTTGTAAACAAGTCACAGTTGAACAGTAATATGCTTTAGCAGTGTTTTACCTACCTATCACTGCACAGAAACTAGGCCTTTTCTTTTGAAAGTAGTTACAGGCAGCCATGTTGGAAGAGAGACAACTACACAAACATTCCGTGCAAGGTGTGTAACATCTGACTTGGCTGGTACTTAAATATTTACACATTTGACTGTTTGGAATTACAGTATTTCTGAGAGGTGCCCGCTTTTAATGCCAGTCAGTCAGTGTTTCTCTATTGCAAAGTTAACAGTAGCCTATTTATTTGTGTAGCAGGTTCACAACAGTGTGATCATCATGCATGTCAAGTACACACACATTTCGGGGGCGTGGTCGCGTAAACTCCTCCTTCACCATAGCAACAACAATCGTTGATGAAGACACTTAACTTGGCTCAACAGTTGGCAACTAATTAGATAAATATAAGTTGCGTTGACGAACTATTATTTTATATTATCACAGTTTTTCAGGCGTTGAGAGATACGAGTTGCTAGTATCTCTCTCAAAGATGTCTCTCCATGTCTCATTGCCGTGTTGGTAACGCCATTGCCCATTGCGGTCGGCATGCAATTTGGTGCAACTGTTGCCGTAAATGTTGCAGTGTCTATCTACGAGCCGTTATATTAATATCATAAATTACCAGAAATGTGTTCTTAAATGTTTTGACTTACTAGAGTAAAATGCTATGAGTACACGTTCTTTATCCTCGGTCCAATGTCGCTCAGATACAAGGGAAAGGGAAGTGGCCTCCATTGCAGGTTTACAGTTGAGAGCGAAACGATCACATGACCCGGCACGCGGACCGTGATTGGTTGATTCGTGAATAACAATCCACATTGCCCGCTAGAGGTCGTTGTAGAGGGATGTTTTCAAGATAGGAAGGTGTTGACCAATGGGGATGCAAAAGTAGCATAGAGAGTATAAAGACAGGTATGAGTGCACTGTACACAGTATAGTGTTCCTCTAAGTCAAGAACACTCGTTCTATTTTACGTTTATCTGGATTTATTATTTTTAAAACAAGGGAGGGCTTCAAAACAAAGCAATATGTTTTGTGCTTACACTGTCCCATAGATGTTTGAAAATTGTATTAACAGATTGCAGAATGGGTACAATACAGTACAGCTCATGTCATGTGATGATAACCCACCGAAATCTCAATCTTTATTTGTAAAATAGGGTTTAGCCTACCTAAATTTTTAAACGGTAGCCTATTGATTGATTGATTGAAAACTTTATTAACAGATTGCAGAATGGGTACAGTACAGTACAGCTCAATACATACAATTGTTAAGGGGATGCAGACCAGAGAAAGGGGGGCACTGTACAACTATACAAACAAAACTGTACATTGGAATATTGACAAGACCATACTTGGTAATTTACTGTACATTGGAGGGGGTTGTGTTAGGACATTTACAGGGGCCAGTTTCGAATTGCAGTCTCCCGTAGGTGTTTTTTGAGAGTGTTTTTGAAAGTGGGTAGTGATTCACATTCCTTTACAGCTTTGGGTAGGGCGTTCCACATTGATGTGGCATAATTGCGAAACGTGTTTAGTCCCTTGTTTGAGCCAAATCTGGGTTTAACATGATTTGTGGAGCTCCCTCTGGTGTTGTGATCGTGGTATTCACTGACCTTTGGGAAGTATTTTGACATGTACATGGGTACCTTGGTCGTGTAGTGTATCTTGTAGACCAGGCCCATTGCAAGTTGCTGTACTCTGTCAGAGCCATCCTAGGTTGTCAAAGTGGGCAGGGGTGAGGTTGATTGAAATGTATATCATAGTTCATACTAGTATGCAGCCTAGTATCAGAGACGCAAGCTACATGAAAATGGGGTGTTTTTGAGTAAATAAGACAATTTAAGCAGTTAGTATTCAGGTGTACCCACCTTTTCTCTGGGCATAAAGAATATACTCACGTTTAAACCAAATTACCATTGACAAAGGGAGGCAGACTATCAGTGTGACCACCTCCCCTGCATTACAGAAGAAAAGGATGGTGATGCTCAATAAATCACACGTTTTTAATTTACCAATATAAGACAGGGACAGATAGTATAGAAACAAAACAACATGTAGCCAATGTGACAGACATGAATGTACACCATTTACATAATTTTCACTGCTTCAAAATTAAAGTTGGTACATAGTAATCATCATCCTCTTTACTATGATGCAGAATAGGGATGGACATTTTGCTTAAAATATTTTCTCAGGAAAAAAAATAAAAGAACTACCTATAGTAGGCCACGCAATTTTTTTCAAGTTTCACAACTTAACACAGCTGGCCCAGTGCCTTGTGATACAAAGTTTGCAGAAGTTGTGTCCACGTGGGGTGGAAACAGGGTCAGTAAAAACATCCCAACAGATAGAACATCGATTCTAGAGGAAAGGAGAGGATAGATTATAATAATAAAGACGGTGAGGAGGAGGAGGAAGGGGGAGGAGAGTAGATGAGGATGTTTAAGAAACAGAACGACCACATTATAACTAAATAGAGGTAAAAAAAATGTCAAACTTTAAAATGTATAATGAATGAATGAATGAATGAATGAATGAACATTTTATTAACAGATTGCAGAATGGGTACAGTACAGTACAGCTCAATACATACAATTGTTAAGGGGATGCAGACCAGAGAAAGACTTTCGTCTTGTTTACATCAGGGTCCCCCATTTTCAATTGATCATAATGGTGAATGGTATTCACTGACCTTTGGGAAGTATCTTGACATGTACATGGGTACCTTAGTTGTATAGTGTATTTTGTAGACCAGGCCCATTGCAAGTTGCTGTCGTATACTCTAAGCTATCCTAGGTAGTCAAAGTGGGCAGGGGTGAGGTGGGTTCTAGGAGTAAGGTCAAGTAGTAGTCTGACCAGTTTGTTTTGTGATGTTTGTAATCTTGTTTTTAGCGCCTTTGAGTTGCTTTGGTACCATGAGGTGCAGGCATAGTCGTAGTACCCTTGAATGAGTGCTCCTGCCAGAGTCTTCAGGGTATTCTTGTTTACCAGAGAGGAGATCCGGTACAAGAATCTAATCTAATAGGAGGAGACATGCTGGAAGCATGGTTATCATGCCTGTGATTGGAAGCATCAAAAAGCTAATAGCATAAATAATACACAACAAACAAAAAGACATGTCAGCAATCATAAACTAATACTTAAAGAATGACTAATGTCCTTCGGCTTAGACGGTGTATTAACAACTCATTCAGAAGGAGGTTCCTGTTGGCTAGAAGTAGAAAGCAGACTCACCAACTGCGTCACAGTCTGGTATGACCTTGGCAACTGCACTGTCTCAGACCGGAAAGCATCACCGGTACATCACTCCCTGCAATTGAGTCTATTCATCATAAACAGTGTCTGAGGAAGGCACTGCTCTTATCCCAATCATGGACTGTTTGTCCTCTTCCCATTTGGGAGGAGCTACAAGGAACCTCTGCTCCAAGTCAAGCAGACTCAGTATAACTCTGTATGATAGCATGTACAATAATGCTGTATATACCGTATATATATATATTTATTCTTACCATATATATATATATACACATCTGTCTGTACATACCTGCATATAAGCCTTGTTACATGTCTGTAGATATTATATGTACATATCCCTTACCTACTCTTACTAGTTACGCTGCAGGCCAGTATGACTACTACATACTGTATTTATACCTGTATCACTGTATATTAATTAATATTACAACTCTGTACATACATCTGATTAGCACTACACCCAGTAGTACTAATTTATATATTTTATACCCAGTTTAATCACCTGTACATTGTATATTACTATTGCACTTTACTGTTACATTTGCACTCTTGTTGGATGCCAAACTTATTTTTGTTGTACTGTACTTGTGCTGTATGATGACAATAGTTTACTCAGTTAATTTGATCAGGGAGTGCATATCAATCAACAGTTATACATTTATAAATGAATACAAATTAAAAACTGTAAATATGCCAACATTAGCAGGGTTGCTAGTTTTCAGTTGTAGTCCCTACATTTTAATCTAATCTAATCTATAAAAAGATCTCACATTGACCCTACTCACCTTCCTCTACACCTTTGGAAAGAAAGCACGGTCAAACCTGCACATTTCTTTTTTACTTTTATTAGCAATGTCAACAACTTGTTCATATTTCCAGACAAGACGATAAGAGGTGTATATACAATAAAGCCCATGTACATCTCTTCATGTCAAAGACAAGACATCCATGTCCATTATTTACACATGTCATTTTCTCTGCTTCAAAATCAATATGTTGTTTACATAGGGTAGGCACATTGTATATTGTAGTATGTGTACAATGATGCAAAATCAGGGATGTTGACATTTTCTTTTTTGCCAACCAGCCCTTAGTGTGTCATTTCAGACCGGACTAGTGGAAAACCGTCCTCCTCACTCACTTGTAATGGGAGTTAATGGCAGACAAAATAAAGTGCCCAAAATTCGAATGTTCCGCTCCTGCGCAGCACCCAGTGTCACTGCAGTCACCTTGCCGAATGGCCTCGGCTTCAATGTTATCACTGTATCTACTAACAGAATTATGAAGTAGGTGTAAAAGATAACCGAATGGCATTTGTGTAAAAAAGACAAAACAAAGCAAATGTTTCCTCAGGGGATGCAAGTCATTCATCTTTAACTCTTTAAGACCATTTTCTGATTGAGAATTTCACATTTTCATACATATATGTGACCGCGACCAGCGATTGTGACCACATGTCTCCATCGTCATTTTCCAGATTTTTCCAGATTGTGAAAGTACATAATGTAATGTATGAAAAGATTTTAAGAACATATGCTTATTTTAATCTAGTTAAACCTCAAGTCTCAGAGCAGAGAAAATTCTATCTAAAGTTTGGCTGCATTTTTAACGATACATTACAATGCACAATGTCTCCAGATTCACCATTATCATATTCGTAAACAATCATACATATAATTCATTTCCCACTCTTACATGCCGAAGGTAATGACTGCATTTACAAACAAGATTTTTAAAGATCTGACTTCTAACTCTCTGTAGCTCAGATCCAATCTTTTAACGGCAGTTCAAACCAGATTCCATGTGATCTCTCCCCGTTTGGTAGAGAGATTTGTGCCACAAAGAGTTAAAAAAAAAAAGACCATTGGTGCCTATGTTAATCCAGCCGACAATAAATCCAAACAGTCACTACCATCATGGTAGTAATAAAATACTGTTTCATAAGGAGTATTCCACCTCAGTCTGGTGGCCCTCAGGAGCAGGAGGACATAGCAGCAACCCAGGGAAGGATTCACAGGAGCGAGCAGGACCTTTGTTTCTGGTGCATAACAAAGACACAAGCCAACGTTTCGATGCTACTGCATTAGCTTGTGTCTTTATTATGTGCCAGAAATAAAGGCCTAAAAACGGTGTCTGTGATCTGGTGAATCCTTCCCTGTTGCGCTTTTTCATACAGGTTCGTTCCCTCTATGCTGTCATATCTCCCTATATGCTGTCATATCTCTATCTTTGCTTCATTGAATCATCGTAACGAATAATTAACACTTTCATCAGTGGACCGCTCCATCTCCTTCATCCCGTCGATAGATCTTTTCTGGGGTAAAAACAAGAACATTTTGGAAACTTGCACAAATACCACGACACGTTGTGATGGTCCGCGCTAGCGCTTGAATCAAGATGCTACAAAGGGACAGCTGTTCTCACGCACCTCGTCAGTCAGATCCGAGTGCACTGAGCAAAGAGACTTAACGCCACTCTTGGACAACTACCGATGGACACTTCACCGTCCTTCTAACGCGCGGCTGGAATCTTCCAGTCCCGTCTTGTCTTCTACTGGGTCAAGAATTTGGGGACCATATAGCGCTGCCAGGTGGAGGCTACTGTCCAAAATCATAAAATTCCATCGCTGTGAATAACATATTCTTCAAACACACTGTAAAAAGTAATGCGAGCACCCGGCGGAAATAAATTGGGTAAATCATTTGCTTCAACTTCATAATCAAATACAACGTGGTCGACCCAAGCTTATGATGCATGACATATCATTTCTGTATAATTACAAACAATAATTTTATAAAACCTTTCAACATGGTATGTTCAGTATTGACCATATGAAACACAAAATATGTCACAGATATAACATGTTGCCCTCATTTAAAAAAGTTGTTGCAACACAAAGTTAGTATTTTTGCTAACATTACATACACACCCCCACTCAGCAGTTCGCTGCTGCCTCGAGCACCTCATCATCACGACAAAGCTACCACAGTCATATACATATACATATAAAACAAGAAATAGAAACATATCCATATCCATTTGTTGCAGAGGAATATGTACAAACTGTGCCATTCTTATAATTCTGAAAACCTCTGTATATTCTTACTATATATATCTCTCTATATATATATTTCTTTCTATATTTTCTCTTTCTTAGGCTTCAAGTATAAGTGTGTTCATTTGAAACATGATGAACAAACAACGATGCAGTGGGTAAATCCGGTATGAGTTTGACTTAAAAAATAAACCATTTCAAAGCTGAGGTAGACGGTGAGAAAATGTGACTGGTATCTGGTAAATCTGTTTTCTTCCTCCTTTTTAAGGCCATGATAGAGGCTACCGGCAATATTTTCAGGCAATGTAGATGGGCATTTTGACAATAAATACTGATAAAACAGCAATTTTACAATATACTTTCAGTCATTATACACTGTATATCATCAGCGTTTATAGTGTTTTGTCCTATTGGCCAAGTCCTGTCAGTGCTTAAGGGAATATTATTGGCATCAACATTGCCTCAAAGAATGTGCCACTGTATCAAGGCCCTCGGTACTGACATTGGGGAAATTCACATTACAAATCGACTCTTAAAATGTAGCTAACAAATATACTCAAGAGAATAGAAAAATCCTCCAGAAAGATTTACAAAAACAAAACTTGATAAAATTATAAACTGCATCTCTGTCGTTTCAGCTAACGTGTTGCAGAAAAGTTTCTTCTGTACAGTAATGGATATAAGTAAAATGCCATCATACATACGTTTTATAAAAATGATATACTTCAAGATAAAAACACCTTTTTCTTATTTTTTTAACTAAACAATCATCGACAATTTTGCAGATTAAATGATAGTTTAAAGGTATAGAACCCAAAACGTTCTCTGTACCTTCGAAGTCTTTTCAGGTCTGCCTGTGTGAGAGACCTGGAGGCCAAAGAGGAGATCTTTCAAAGTCACCGTGTTTAGCAGAAAATATATCAATCTAAACAATAGTTAAAAAACTCAAGAAGCACTAGAACTATTTCCAAAGAAGCCTATGAACGAAGGAAGGAAGGAAGGAAGGAAGGAAGGAAGGAAGGAAGGAAGGAAGGAAGGAAGGAAGGAAGGAAGGAAGGAAGGAAGGAAGGAAGGAGAAGCAGAACGAATGATTACTTTGATCATTTTGAAGGGACAAATTATTTCATTATCACATTCAATCAAATCATCTAACGACTCATTTCAGCTAAGCTCCCTACGTCTTGGGCCAGAGGTTTGTAATGGTTCTCAGCCCAAGACAAACCTCTTATCCTGGGGTCTTAAAGTATACATGTTAATACTGTCATAACAGTGGTCCTCTAGCTCCACTAGGTGGGGCTGTTCTTCTAAACCGGAGGTAATCATAAAACAGTCTTTGCTTCAAAAAAAGGTGAGAATTTCATATTATAATCAGCTTGATATACTTAAGATGCCGTTATCGGTTGTATGTAAAAGTGCAACGTTGACCGGCTAAGATGAGCACAAGATGAGCATGTTTTGAAGCAAGCTTTTCCCGTTGGCCATATTCACACGGCGGCCATTTTGCTCTTATGTCATGTTCAGGTTTGGGATTCCTTTCCATTAAAAGATCACCCAAGGTGGGAACAGAGTGGAAAGGAATCCCATCCTGAGCATGACATGGGAGCAATCCTGTCTTGAGTACACTTGTGTTCAGCGCACTCCAGGACGCTGCTCTAGAGTTCATTTGTTTACATGAAGCAAACTGAACTCAAGCAAACATTCATCATCATGTCCCGATTCAATCTCTTAAAAACATCCAGTCATCTCTACTCCACCACCACCCCCTGCTCTGGACCAGTCGATCTCTCCCACTATCGACTTCTTACAAGGAGAAAACCAATCGGATAAAAGAAAGTGACAACTTCTGAAAAACAGTGCAACACATCACCTCAGGTGAACAGAATGGGGTGAAAGGGGGTTAACGGGGGAAAGACGTGGAAATAGAAAGCTTGTACAAGTAAATGAGTGTCCATGGAAAAAGGGCAAGAAATTGAGGTTTGTGCACCAGTGCTGATGATCACTGACAATGTTCTGAGGTTCCAGTCCCGTTTCGCTCTTCCTCCTCACTCCCCTTCTTCCCCTCTCTTCTACTTCTCTTTACCTCAGGTAAAAAATCCATCTGTCCAATATCACTGTTGATCTCCCACCCCCGTCAATCAAATAACACTGTTGGTCCCTCCCGCCGTCAATCAAACAACACTGTCGGTCCTTCCACACCAATCAAAATGTCCAATGAGACGATGGTTTAGTCCCCCCCCCTCCCTGTCAATCAAACAATGCTGTTCAATCACATGTTGCTGTCTCTTCCTTTCCTTGTCAATACAAATGATGGCGTGCCGTGTTGGTCCCTTTCTCTGTCAATCAAACTAGATGCCGCCCAATCCAACAGTGGTATCAGTCCTTCTTACTGTCAATCAAACGGTACTATCCTGCAGCAGTGGCTCAAAGTCCTCATCGCTGGTGGTAGGCGGGGCTTCCTCATCGCTGCCTGGTAGGGGAGTGTTGATGTGGACGCCGGCCAATGAGGAGAGCTGGTCTTTGCCCTCTGGATG